>NW_017805139.1:2650850-2674528 GCF_001891065.2 Hippocampus comes
GGGGAGGGTGGGACAAAAAACATACCGTACCCATAAAGATGCATTTAGTGTATTTTATATATGTGTGTGTGTGTGTGTGTGTGTGTGTGAATGTGCATGCACCTCTATGGTATACGATGAGCAACTGCTCTCCATGTCCCGCCATACACACAACAGCTCCTGGCAGACTGAAGATTTCCCTCTGAACTCCCCCAATGGTGAAAAGCCTGACGATGAGTGTGCTGGTGGCCACTGCCGCCCAGCCTTGACCAAGACACAATGCCCTTGCGTCCTCACCCTGAGGCAAGTCAACCATCCACTCTTTGTTGGTGTCCCATGATGAGAAGTGAAGGCAGTGTATTTTACTAAAAGAGCAAAGAAACTGCAGTGTAAATTGCTATTAAAGCATGTGGACATTTACTAACACACCTATATAACCAATGAGGCTGAGAAACAGAGTAGGTGTCTGGTGACAGGGAAGTGCGGCCTTTACTGCTCGAACAGCTACCTCCTATTTAAAATTGTAAAAATGGTCAAATAGTCCTTGGATTCTGACAAAACTATGCTAGATGAGCTCTGTCAAATCTCGCTTACTCCAGGCTCCACTTGTCAGTTTAAAAAAAATCATCTGACACTGGACACCAGTGAGCATACCTTGCAAGCTCATTTGTGCTGGCACAGGCCAGCAGTACGGCCTCCTGGGAAACGTCAGTCATTGTGTGGCCCAGCGAGTTAGTAAGGTGCATGGCGTGGTGTACAGCTGTGTCGTGAAACTCCACGTCGATGGCATTGTCCTGCTCGTCATTGTAGCCTCGCACTGTCCCGACAGAGTTCCACATCTGAATGAGAGAGAGAAAATCGAGAAACATATTTATGGTAAGCTACAACTGAAACTTTTTCTTGATGAATAGTTCAAAACGCAACATCGTTACCTACCATGAAGCGGTGAGTGAGATGGACTGGGGTGGAGCCTGGTTGAAAAGCTTTCTGGGGTGGTGTTGGTTGTGGCCCTTCATAGACAGGCCGCAAGGTGGCAGGCAGAGGACCGGCAGTCATCACGGCACTGTCAGCATCATCATCATTGTCGTCTCCAAATTTAGGTCGACCAAACTTTAATGAGCCTGAATCTGTGAAGTGACATAATTAGAGACTGCAACAGATATAATAATAAACAACAAAAGGTTCGTACAAGTACTTCACACAACCTGTAGTCCAATGTGTTCATGTAATATTTTAGAGTACTAAAGGTGTTTTTGCATTACCATAGTAATGCTGTAAGTACGTGTGGGGGGGGGGGGGGGTCCCGTCTACAATAGAGTTCTGCTCCTATGGCAGCGACGTAACCCGAATATTTTTACAAGTGAGAAGACGCTGTCGTCTACCTTTGCGAACACGGTTCTGAGGTCATGATTACACTAAATAGTTTTCTTTGTCTTCTAGTATACTGTGGGAATATAAAACAATCAGATGAAAAAACAGGGTGCGTGGCGGCCACCTCCAGCTAATTTTTTGCCGCCCCCAGCCAGACCGACTGATAAGCTATGTTGATTGGAAAAAAAAAAAAAAAAAAAAAGGACGGTCATGGGTACAGCAAAGTTCTGAAAGCCAATGAAGACGGCTGCGCTGAAAAGAAAGGAAAAGTGCAAACCTTTTGCCAGAGAGGAGCCATGGGCTCAAACGATGCGATCTGACTTCACCACTGACGTTGCGGGTGCTTGGCGACCAACCTTTTAGCATGGTTGACTTTTGTGGACTACTAAACCACTCGCCGCGTACGGTTCGGACTTCCAAGCCGCCGATATCTTCTAAAACAGGAGGTGTCATGCTTATGCACCAAACACTCACCAAGTGAATTTTCATCATCCAGTATGGCTCCTCTGTTCTTCACCCGCCCTGTAGCAGGTATGACGAAATCATCATCGTCCTCCTCATCTGCTTGGACTCCACTGGCTGCTTTCTTAGCAGGGGAGTTAGCATCACTGCATCCTTCATCCATGACCTGGTCATCATCCTCATCGTCAAATAGATCTTCATAGCCTCTCTCAGGTTTTCCTGCAGGCACCTGATGGAAGTCCAGAACAGGTTAATTGTCGCACAAAGAAAAATATAATTAAATTAAAAATTAATAACAGGTTGCTTTCAAGCTGTGTGTTGTAGTCAGAGTAAACCTCGGATATTAGTGGGTGACATGACTCGTGAAAAAAATGGGAATAATTGAAACCTCTCCTAAAAGAATTTAGGAGGTTCATGTAGTGCTTTGCTGCCATGTTGTGGCATCTATAAGCAATTATAAATCATTTGGGTGTTGCAGATTTTCCTATTCCTCTCCGGTGCCTATCTACCACAAAGAGCTGGGGAACACAGATTTAATTTTAATTCAAATTCACATTGTCTTATGCATGGGAGACCTTGTGGTAAATACCGGAAATTATTGCAGCTCAAACGTTTCTAGCGCCTCTTGAAGCAGAAGTGTGATAATTACAGGTAGGTGCAGAACATTGACATGGAATTTAAACACAGCACTCAGCGTTATTTTTGGTGAGACAAGAATCAAATGCTTAGACACAACAGAGCGTTACCTTGGGAGTGTTGGTTGTAGGCACGGATGCCCTGAAGCCCTCCAGCAGGCCCAGGCAGCCCTCAGTGTCCGTGTAAGCAATTTGACTGCCGGATGGGTGCCAGGCTAAACCGCACACTGTGAAGCCCTTCTCATGCTTCTGCCTGTGGAGCAGACAAGGCAACTTGAACAAAAGAACTCCAAGGGTCATCTTTTATTATTATTAAATGGTTTCAAATAGAAAAGATCTACTGGGTTAAAAAGAATATCCATTGTTCAGATACTGATTTAGTCAATTTCAGTTTTTGTCCAAAATTGACTGGATCAAACATGTATTACATACCTCTCTACACACAGTTTGCTTTCAATGTCCCACACTATTATGAATCCCCCGACGCTGGCAGCTGCCAGGAAGTTTCCACATGGAGACCATGCTGCCACATTGATGGGCTGAAAGCAAATACAGTCAACATTGTGAAGAATACCTATTTTATTTAACATGAACAGGTAATCAAACATCAAGATCAACATCATTTTTATATGTTAGTTTTTTTTTGTAATTTCATATCCAATGATCACTTGAGTAGCCCGCAGGACTGTTCTAAAAATAATATATTCTTTAAAAACAGCTATACTTGCCAGTTTGTTGTTATTCTTTTTAAATTACACTTGCGTTGCGATAAATAGTGTTTACAGAAGTAAATACGGTTCCGTGCACAGGGATTCATCTCAGACTGACAGAAGTGAGGCGGGAGGAGGTAGAAATATTTTGGGGAATTGAGATAGAAGACGCTCCTTGATCTTAATCTGAACCTATTCCATGGCGACATCTCGTCACTGCTCTGCGTAACAAATAAATTGTCTGCGTCTCTGAATTATTACTCTTACCACCAATGTTTATTTTATGCTTTGGGTTTCAAGTGGGATTGAATTAAAGTCAAATATAAAATTAAAGCTGTGACAATAAACAACATGCAAGGACAAATGTGAAGTGTCTCCCAAGCACTCTCTCCCGCCTGAGCGGACTCCATATTTGGCTTTTGATGATGTGTAGGTCAAATGAGTGCAAACCAAGGGTCAATACCGCAGATACATCGCATAGAAGTACACATGGAAAAGAGGACTAGGTCTGATTTAAAAATAAATAAATAAATAATTGAACTATACTGTTCACATTGCATGGAGGGAAAAAAGATACATTTCACATGTGGGTAAAAATTTTAAAATAAATACATTAAAAATCGGAATTGACCTGAAGTGTGACCATAGCCTTACATTGTTGTACAGAACATAGAGGATGAATTTCTCTCCATCAATGTAGTCAAAGCGTCACCATATGGTCCTAAATCTGGAATATCTTTTCACAGATCAGCGCCTACACTTACAAATATTGGTTGATGAAGCTGGTTGTCATCTCCTCTATAATTATACGTTTCAATATAATTTACAACAAAAATATTTAGGTTAAGTATATTTTTCATATCATACATAATCCTGTTCAATATTCTACAAATTGCTCTAATACTTTTATTATCGATATAAAGATGTGCAATTGTACACCATCGGAAATTACAACTGAATTAATAAAAATATTGTTAAAGACAGCTCTGTACCGCCTCTATAAAACAAATAAAAAAGGCGTGTGAAATTCACCTGATTAAGCAGATCATCAGACAGCGTGGTCACATGATTCCAGGACTCTCTCTCGTACAGATGAACTTTGGTCTCCACAGGAACCGCCAAAAACTAATGACCGACAACGTGCATATGTCATTAGATAATTAACAACAAGGCAAAATGAACAGTTTGGTCTCTTAACCTTTGCTGTGCGAGGTTGCCAGGCTAGGCGACACAACGATTTTGCATTGCTGACATCATTGGTCTTCTGCAGCACAGGCCAGCTGATCACCTGAGCCTGAATTGATGCACAAAATCCAATCAGACAGACCAGGCACAGAATGAAACAACATTATGTGGACAAGTGTTGGGCTTTAATGTACCTGCTCCTCAATATTCCACACAACGACTGAGCCATCACAGCTGGCAGACGCCTGTTGAAAGAAGCGTTTGATAGAAATTGATGATACAGCTCTGCTTAATACACACAAACTGGAGCCGAAGGCCCAAGCTAACTACCGTAAGCGGTTGTGTAAAAGAGCACATTAAAATGAAATATGAAAGAAATGAAAAAGGCGGCTTAAACATTCAAATCATACCCTATAAACAAGTGTGGCACTTTGGTGCAAGTTAGGCACAGGTGACGGACGCCATGGTGTTTGAAGGATGGCTGCAAATAACATTTTTATTCATTTGTGTATTATATACATAAAACATTTTTAAATCATAATGTGAAAACGGCACATTTTGTATGTATGTATGTGTTCTAGAACACAATATGTAATAACACGGGCTGCAATTTTCAAGAAGCCGTTAGATATTAAATCGGTGATAACCAAAATGCCGGTGTCACCTTTTTTTTTAAATGAAGAAAATGATCAAAATCCAAGAATACGTTCATTAGATTTTTATCTTAACAGAAACATTTGTGGTTCACCTTCAACCAGATGCAAATGAAACAGACTTCTTTGTCATCCGGTATTTATTCAATTACATAAGAGATGACAGGAAAGGGAATCAATCTAGGGCTGTACGATATGGCTAAAATGTATGATCTCAATATTTTTGCCAGATACACTATCTCGATAATGATATTTCTATGGGTTCAGTGAAGATCAAGCATTTTTCTTACAAAAGAAAGAAGAAACAATCTAAAGGGATGTGTACATTTTAATTTTTTTAGACGTTACTAACAGCCATCGACATTAATAAAGTCAGCAAATCAATTAAAAATAATTTAATTCACTTTGTACTGCAACTGTGCTTTAATGATCATTTTGTGCTACAAGTGCTTGTTGGGTTTGCATGCCAGCGTGTATTAACTGCATCAACGTGTGTATTGTTCTGTACCAATTTGTCCATGTACGACCGGAGTAAGGCTAAGCGGTTCAGAATGTGGAATGATGTGTAGCATGAGAAAAAAAAAAGTTAACTCCTCACCCCAGCAAATGATGATGATTGTATATGCATTGATGCATTATATAATGATGTGTGGGCTCCCCCAATGATATGAACTATGCCTGGATCGCATTTCATTTTGAAGGTCCTCATATACAATATGTTACATTGAATGATTTGTTATTAGATAGAAAAATATGGTGGCAGTCAACGAAGACGCACGTTCCGACAGAAATCAGACGCAGGCCGCACCTTGCCAGTTCATCCAATCGAATGGACCGCCAAGGCGCGGACTGCTCGTACATACTGCGTGTGTCCCTTCGCTCGTATCAGAGTGTCACATAAGTAAAACGCCAATATATCTAGTGGATGGACAGTTACTACTCACAGGACTCAAAGGCTGCTTTTCCACTGTAAAGAACTTTTGGCTTTGCTAATTATTATCTCTTTTCATGGTACTTCATTTCAAAGTAGTACCATGCAAAAATCACGTTTTCTGGCTGCATCAGTCAAGGAATAAGAAACAAACAATGGGGCAGAATCAAGGTCTTCAGTAATTACTTCCCAGCATGGGGAGGAATTCCATTTGAGAAGAGACAGTATACCGTTGCAGTGGGTTGGGGATTACATATCAATTACACCAATGAGTGACCGTCGTTGGTTTACATCTCACGTATGCTAAAAAGCTTGGCAAGCTTGGAACATCGACTGACATGGTCAGAGAAAGAAATAGTTCCGCTTGGTAAGGTTAGCTGATTATGGAATAAAATTAATCTGAATTATTTTGATTGATATTGAAATCCCGATTGATTAAAAAAATGATGATTCATTGATTTCAAAAGTGCATTTATTCAATGATGTAAACTCAAGTACTCAAACCTACTATCATACTCTCATGCCCATCATCCCTGCACGTTGAACACTTTTTCTTTTTGTCAAGGACAAAATGACATTGTAAATATGATGCAAAATTAAAGGGTCCTGCATTTTCATTCCGCGACATCCACACCTTCGCTGCCTTGCACACAATCAAACCATCCAGGCATTCATTTTCTAATCCGCTTATCCTCACGAGGGTTGCGGGCGTACGTGGAGCCTATCCCAGCAGTCTTCTGGCAACAGGCAGGGGACACCCTGAACTGGTTGCCAGCTAATCACAGGGCACACATAGACCAACAAACATTCGCGCTCACACTCACACAGGGACAATTTCGAGTATTCCATTAACCTGCCAAGCATGTTTTTGGAACGTGGGAGGAAACCGGACTATCCGGAGAAAATCCATGCAGTCACGTGGTGAACATGCAAACTCCAGAAAAAAAAAAGCCGGAGCCAGAATCAAACCCCGCACCTTTGCACTGTGAGGCCGACGTGCTAACTGGTCGTCCACCTTGCCGCCAGTCACAATCAAACCATGAATAAGCATTTTTCCCTTATCTCTTTATCGTGCTTAGACTGCGTTTAGACTGCAGGAATATCTGATTCCAATTACAATTTCTCCTCAAATGCGATTATTAGGGTGACTGTCCACACTGTTTTAGTAAGTGTCCAAATAGGATCTGGGCTTGTTCAGACCAGGCCACATTAATGACCCATCTGAAAAGTTGCTATAGTAACAATGTCGGAAGGGAGGCGCCGTCCAGCACGTTGAGAGTTTGACGTCACCACTCCGCACTTTGATGGGCGCCAGCGGGGTGTTGGCCATCGGCCGTTTTGTGATGTATTCTTTTTCTTGAATGGCCGGTCTATTTCCAGGCCGGTCAAACTAAGTGACATGAAGCACCCTGATTTCCCAACCACCGATTCACTTTTGTAGTGTGATGTCCATAATATTATTAAATTAGCAGTTTATTTTCTTTAAACTCAAATGAAATACACTCAGTAGGCTAAATGTACCCACCAGAAAGTCACCTTTGGGGTCAAAGGTGACACTGAGTACAGGGGCTTCATGGCCCCGGAGGGTTTTCTGTTGGCTGCTGTCTGACACTTCCACCACTTTCACCAAGAAGTCACTGAGGAAAGGAGAGAAATGACAAATGAGGATGTGCAGACTGATAACTTGCTGGCAATCTGGTTTCCACAAACAGTAGGCATGTCAGCAGTGAAAAATTCTAATTTACTTCAGTGTTTAACAGGTGCCAAATGCCTGAAATGACTGCATTTCTTAAAAATCGATACAACATCAAAAATATACCAGTGTGAAAATGCCAGCATCAATAAAGACCCATGCTCTGCACAAATCAATTCTGATAGCAGGCAGACATCTCCAATCACAGCTCATCATAAACCGATCTATGTGCTATTCTGTCTGTGTGCCGGAAATGTGATTTAAGCACATCAATGAGTGAGGGGCATTCTGTACCAGAAGAATAATCTTCAACATAAAAACGTCATTTCCCGGTGAGTCATAAGACGCTTAAAACTGAATTCAACTAATGTGACATGCAAGATTTCCTTTCGAGCCGCCAAAGTTGAAGCCTAAGCATAGCAGACGTGCATGGTTTGACAAAGTAAAAGCGACATTTGCTCATCTTTCAGCTCTGGTTGTTCTGAATATCTTGAGGGGAAAAGCTGAGATGGGAATATGGACAAGCAGCTGGAAACTCTCACATTTTATTCAACGCACACCAATGTGCTGTATATAAAAGCAACAAGCTCTATTGAAAGATTTTGTGTCGCTGCTGAGCAAGTGCAGTGACAGCAAAACTAAATGAATCCAAGTCGACTACAAAATTTTCCGTTAACGTTTATTCCTCAACATAGTTGCAGAAGCTTGGTAGCACATGCACAATTGACATTAATGAGACTCTTAACTTGCGGAATCAGCCAATCAAAAGTCAGTCAACCATAATATTATATTTCACATTAGATTAACAACCTTCTATTCATTTTCTGGACCACTTAAGATGGTCAGCGTCACGCCATGACTCTGATCATCATCAGCAGTCAATCACGAAGCAGGAACTACAGGCTTTGCTCACACTACAGGTAAATACAATGCATTAAAATGAGTAACTCAACTGGAATGGTGAAAAGTTTGTGAATAATAAACGTGACTATTATTTGAACATGAAAAATGCAGACAACTTCACACCCTGTAAGTTTTATGTTGCAGAGTTACGGTCCTGTAGTCGGCCACCAGATGAGACAGATATAGCGATAGAAAAGGCTGATAAAAATAGCAGTGCTTTGAGCTGATGTCTTCATGACGTTAGTTGTTGCGCGAATGACGCAGACGCCGCTCTGATACTCAATTTGAATGACCAGAGCAGCTGCAAAATCTGTGTGTATGTATATATATATATATATATATATACACACACACACACACACACACACACACACACACATATAATAAATTAAGGTAGTGTGGAGGTCAGTAAATGAAGATTATGTGCATTGATGACATAAGATTTAAAAACGGTCATCTTGAAATAGTCAAAGTGCTCTGCAAATGATCAGGTTACATCATTTAAGGCAATTTGTTTTCATACCTGGAGCCAGCAGCAACTTTGGATCCACTGGTGTTGAATGTGACGTGTGTGGCGTTGGTCGTGAACCGAGTAAGGATACCATCCGGCTCACCATCAGGAAACGTGTGAATCTGAACTGCGTTACTGGAGTTTGCCGTCACTAGCTTGCCATTCTGAATACAGAGCATGTGGCAAGTGACCACATAAATTGTTTCATGAAAATGAATCACAATTCATGTTTTTTTTAACAAATTCAAAAAGATAATTTGTAAAAATGATCAACCTTGAGTGCCAAAGAATAAGCTTTTTCGCCGACTGTGATGAACCTTGGATCGTCATCGTCCAGATTCTCCCATATCCGAACATCTCCATCGTGCCCACAGGTCACTATGAATCTGGGAAGAAGTTTTTTTTAGCAGCAGAGGACTGAAGTTAAAGTGGTCAAAATTGCAGATGTTCTTAATAACCATGCAAAAAACTTCCTCACTAAGCTTTTTAATTTTTGGTTTCTTTGTGAAACAGGGCAACAAAATAAACACAACTGGTACGTTCATTTGTTTAATGGTCTGTTGTTAAATTTTCCGCCATTGGACAAAAACTGAAAGTGTAAAGACTTATATTGTACTTTTTCTTGCGTGAAATGTGCTGTTTTTACTCCCATCATTTACAGCATGTAAGTGTAGTTGTTAAAACGGGCTTTACAATAAATCAACGCTAAGAAATACCTGTGCTGCATAAAAATTGGGACTTGAGGTCAATTGTGAAAAAATATTTAAGGACAAACAAATGTGTGGAGGAGTTTTCGTTTCAATCGCCCAGTGAAAATGACCGGCGTGCACGTCCTACAGAAATTTCCTGTCGCGTAAATTGCAATGTCCTGGAGTACTGTTTGGACCAAATGTTAAAGTGCATTGGGAAACAGTTGTCCAGTGCCGCAATTAAAAAAAACAAAAACTAAACATCTTGATAGTGCTGATAACATCATCATGTACTACTAGTTACACATAATAAACAAGAATAACATCTAAACTACGTAATCAAGTTGACATACTTTCCAGTGTCATCGAAGCAGACTTCGGTGTGTCCCTCTGAATGCCCGTAGCGCATCGGCTTCCTTTCACAAGGCATTTTCGACAAGCTAACAAAAGAGAAGAGGAGCAAAACAATCAAAAGTTGGTTGACTTTTTTTCTATTCTAAAACACGTTACTGTCCATGAACATTTGGTAAGCGTCACTGCTGTTACTTCTGAGGTAAGCTAACAGAGGAAGGACGACTAACACAAAAACAAGCGAGCATATTCATCACACGTAAAACCGTCTTTAACATCATCACTTGATGATAGAACTGAGCCTACAAAATGCTTTGTGATAAATTCACAACGTACAATTTCAACTCACAACCGGAAGACGATTCAGTGTTGTTAATCTTCCTCCACCGAATCTCCCGCGTTTCGTTGAAAATAACAAACCGGCGTAGCCTGTCCCGCCAACTACGTGATGGCGTCACATCAGAAACGCCCACTTCGTTAAAGCGACGTGGAGTTCCAACGTACCAAAACCACAAAACACGCTCCATTAATGGGAATGATATTCACGGTATGTTTTAAATCCTCGAAAGTCTATTCTTCTTGGTCTTTTACCTCACCGTCATGCCCAGACGTCAAAAGCATTATGTCATAGTTACAAGAATAATATTTACAATACTTTATTGACAAAGTGGAATCATTCAAAATATTCTATCACTTTCTCCACGTGATGGTTATGAATAATACACACAGAATAGTTTTCCGGAAGAAATAGTGTGATTTTTGAAAGCAAGCTCACTATCTAACAGACAGTCATTTCGCGACTGAGATATACAGTACATACTGTATATACGGGGGGGGGTACATGCAAACTGCACACAGGAAGGCCAGAGCTGGAATTGAACCCTGTACCTCTGCACTGTGAAGTCAACGTGCTAATCACTCGACTACCAGCCCCCGACCCCCCACTCTCTCTCTCTCTCTCTCTCTCTCTCTCTCTCTCTCTCTCTCTCTCTCTCTCTCTCTCTCTCTTTTTTTTTTAAATTAAAGATGTGGGTGGCCAGGTGGTCGACTGGTTAGCACGTCGACCTCACAAGCTCACAGTGCAGATGTATCGGGTTCAATTCCAGCTCCGGCATTGTGGAGTTTGCATATTCTCCCCGGGCCTGCGTGGGTTTTCTCCGGGTACTCCGGTTTCATCCCACATTCCAAAAACATGCATGGCAGGCTGATTGAACACTCAAAATTGTCCCTAGGTATGAGCGGGGATGGTTGTTAGTCTCTGTGTGTCCTGCGATTGGCTTGGCTGGCAACCGGTTCAGGGTGTCCCCTGACCCTTGTGAGGATAAAAGCGGATCAGAAAATGGATGGATGGATATATTAGATGTGTTGATCTGATAAGCCTTTCTGCAGAAACAAGTTGGACAAAACAGTAAATAGTAGTAGAAATACCAAAAATCTTTTTTTCCCTTTTTTTTCTTTTTAATAAAACAGTGGTGGTGTATGGACCAAGGAAGAATTTACTACACGTTAAGGATCTGGATGAAAGGGCAAATACAAATACAAAGGGCAAATACTTTCACCATGTGAGTCACTGTTACATTAGTGGACCTGTCTACCCCAACAGAATAATATGTCACAGAATGAATAGACTTAAATCTTCTTCATTTATTCGATTGGGAAGAGTCCAACCACACTGGGCTCTACTGAATGAGCTCTTTAAATTGTAGTTACACATGTTTTTTACAGCAAACGTTAAATCGAATAATGCCTAAGAGTTTTGCAAAGTGCCATATGCATGCATGTATGTATTCCGGTACAATATTGACTGAGTCCTTCCTGTGTCTGGAAAAGACAACACGCCATGTGTTGACTCTCCACTCACTCACCACTTTGAGCTCCACCTCAGGGGACAATGTGATCTGTTCAACAGGAACTCCTCCGTTGGCAGACAGCTGGGTGTCTAAAAAGCACATCAGTGAAATCTAATAGCATACAGGAACCGACAGAGAACATTTATGCTGTGTGTATGACTGACTGGCGTGAGTGTTTTAGGCAAAACATGGGATGGGTTAACCAGTCGACAACTGATTGAAACAATAAATGATACTAGTTTGTTTTACAGTAATGAACTCTTTAAAAATATATGACTACAAAATGGAACGTATGCACGTAAAGTTTACAAGTGGCTTAAAAAAAAAATCAGTCGCACTGGTTATAATTTTTTCCCACCCTGCAGGATTTTGCCCCATTCCAAGGAAACAAAAAACTTGACACTGACTAATTATTGAAAATCAGATTTTAAGGGATTTTGTGATTTAAACTTTTGTGTTCATATATTTGACTTTTCAATAGTCATTTGGAAGAGAGAGAAGCTGAATGACGTGCATTAGGATTCCACATAATTTGGGTAGGAAATTGGATATTTCATGTCCTTGTTTCTCTATTTGCTCAAATGCAGCCCTGACATTTAGAAGTGTCCTTTGCAGCGAGCAAGGTGGATTGTTTTTATAGCAAAAGCAGAATTTTCCTTGTCATTAACCTGTCTAACTCTGACATGCCCAGCAGTTGTCACATAAACAAAGAAGTATGACTCTTACAGCATTTAAATCTATCCCAACAACGGAAAGCGCAGAAACACAAATACCACTGAAGCATCATGAATTGCATTTATTGTTTTGTTCATTAATATGGTGGATACAGTTTAAGATGAGAGGGAATATCACATTGATTCCAGTATTTGGACAGGAGGATTTGAAGATTAGATTAATAATGTATACCTAGTCCTCCATGCACCAGTAAGTTAACTACTAATGCTTTGAATTCAACGGGGCCAAATGATTCTAAAATACCCATTATGTGTTGTGTTGTGTTATTTTTGTTATTTTGACTTCAAGATGGCGCCGCGTGAGTGGCTGCCTTTCCAGCAGCTCCTATATTTTGTTGTTCTACTTCTTCCATTCATAACTTTGCTGCTGTGAATTGGGAATTTCTCCATTGCGAGACTAATAAAGGTTTTCTTATCTTATCTTATCTTATCTTATCTTATCTTATCTTATCTTATCTTATCTTATCTTATCTTATCTTATCTTAAAAAGCATGACCAGGGAAAGGCCTTCTATAACAGCTTCATCAACAATTTGATGATTTATATTGCCATCTAGTGGCTGTACAGGAGAATGCATTCACTGGCTTCTTCTGTGAGTGTATTTTTAAAAAATATTATTTCAATCCATCCATTCATCCATCGATCCATCCATCCATCATTCCAGCCATCAAAAGAGTCTGAGACAGATTACGTTTTTTCTTGTAGTTTTAATAGTTTTAATGAAGCACATCATTTTGCCTTGCACTTGCCCATGCGGAGGAAAAAATCTGACAAAGCTGAAAGATCAACAAGGCACACACTCTCACCACAGTTTCCAATCAAAGCCACTAGAGAGTGATTTGGTTTGGGTTCTGAGGATAATTAAGATGCAAAATCACTTGTTCTGAGTACTACAGTTTAGAAGAGTACCACATTTAGGCTGATAATTAAGAGTAATTGACATCAAAATATTGCCTGGAATCTTGTAAGCACTTAAGTTCTCTGACCCTCAACATCCCAATACACCAGTACTGTATACTGTTGGCCAGAGAGAAACGGCATCTTTCTCGTTGAAAGTCACCCTCACAAGATATCACTTGCTTGTAGGGATGGCATAGTAATTAGTTTTGCAATGAATTAAGTGTAGACTGGAAGCAGCTGATTACAGGAGGATTGAGTTGTGTTCCTACTGCGGTGACCTGTCCTGTAATGTATGTAACAAATTACAAATAAAAATACAATTATGTAATTACTCTACTTAAGTGCAAATTGACTTTGTTGTTTATATTTCTTTCAATTTTCACATATTGTCAACGACAATAATCCGGACACCGATACGTTTCTCCGAACCATCTTCGTTAATTCTTACAACAAAATTAAATCAAAAGAATTGTTTGTTGACATAAGGCCTGAACCGCAGAGCCCAAAGTGTTGTCCTGTTTGGCAAGACACGCAGTTTTCCTTTCAATACTTGTACTTGTCTGAGGCAAGTTGACGACGGGCAGCATTTCGGCTGAAGTTTAGCCCCTTATGGGTGTGAGCCCACGAGGTTTGTGTGTTTTATGTTAAATCAATTGTCTTTGTAGTTTTGTCTTTTATTTGGTACGTAATGCCACTTGTTTGTATGTTTCGTGTTCGTGGGACCAGTTCTCACGGGTTGCCAGGAATAAACCCTGTATTTTTATCGTGGACTTCGTGTCGTCATTCATGCTGCATCCTGAGGGCGCTACACTTCCTATGAAGTACATTTAATATTAGGAAATTACTTTTGATACTACAGCAAACGTGAGATACTTTATGCATTTTACTCAACCAATATTCTACAAGGTGACATTAATCAACTTTGACCAAAGTTGTGTTCTGTTTATCATCTTCAGATAATTAGTACACAAGAGTGGTTAACGCGGTACCTACGTCATAATTATCGTAAAGATTTATTTGTATGAAAAACATTTCTAGGCCTTCAATGCAAAACCATCAAATCGTCGCTGTCCTGGTTTGTCCATTTTTGTCATTAATATTATTATTATTATTATTATTTTTTTTTTTCCCGTAAATGGGGTGTCTGCCTTTCGGACAAAGAAAATGACAAAAATGGACATGTGCCTTTTTATCAGGGGCGAATCCTTGAACCTCCAAAATAGTTACTTTTCAGGAGACCCCAAAACAGCATGTTTGTTCAGCCATTAAAAGAGAGCCAGTCATTAGATTGATCAATAATTTGTCAAAATACCACCCATATGGGTGGACTGACCAATACTATAGGTTGTTGATAAAATATGATATTGACCAAATTGTGACTCAAAAGGTGGATAAACATGTATATCCTGTATAATTTATGTATACATATATATTAAGAGCGAAACAAAAAGGTTCACTTCCATTTCCTGCCTCCCTGTGTGGAGTTTGCATGTTTTCCCCGGGCCTATGTGGGTTTTCTCTGGGTCCTCCAGTTTCCTTCCACATTCCAAAAAAACATGCATGGTAGGCTGACTGAACACTCTAAATTGTCCCTGGTTGTTCGTCTCTATGTGCCCTGCGATTGGCTGGCAACCGGTTCAGGTTGTACCCCGCCTACTGCCCAAAGACGGTTGGGATAGGCTCCAGCACCCCCCGCGACCCTTGTGAGGATAAAGCGGTTCGGAAAATGAATGAATGAATAATCACAGAGCACAGGCCCCTTGACACTTGATGTGATACTGGCAGAGGTAGTTCCTGAGCTGTGGGGGCAGTGGAAGCTTCTGTATACCCTGGTAGGTGGTGCAGCTGCAGATCACAGCCCTGCACAGGTGTTGGAGGGGAAAAGGAAATGTTCTAGGTAGCGGCTGGGAAAGGAGGGGTTCAAAGAAGAGACAAGTGGCAGGGTCACTGTAATGTCTCAGCAGCCCTGTCACACTGGCATCCCGGTACATGCATGGGTCACGCACATCAAAGCTGAAACGCTTTCCGTTCTGCTCAATGCGTGCGTGCAAGGAACGGCTGTAACGTCGAAAGCTGACTGAGAAAAGGAACTCATCCTGGGCAGAGTCTCGGAGAAGGAAGGTTCCTTCTGGCTGGCCCTCCAGGAGTTCCTCAGCCTCAAAACGGTTAAGCACCCCCCAGTAGCAGGAGCTATTGTTTATTTGCAGGAGATCAGGGACCAGGATGTAGCTACTGCTATCCTCTGTTTGTTCGTGTGGACAAATAGTGTCCCAGTCCTCCTGAGTGATACTTCCAGGCCCAGGGGAACAGCAGATCTCCTCCCAGGAGAGAGGTGTCTGTGGTGGTGAGTTGCATGAAGATAGGTTGTTAGCCTTGACGTTAGCCTCAAGGTCCAGGAGAGCACTTGCTTGAGTGGCATTGTTTTTAAAAAAGTGCCAACTGCGGGCAAGTTCAGATTTAGCAGTGAAAGGGCACTTGTCTTGCATGAGCTCTGAGACGTGAATTTTGCGTTTGGACCAGAATAACACAGAAAAGGAACGTGAGGCTCCCTGTAGATAATGGTGATGAAGATGATGATGATGATGGTGGGGATTATGCGAGCGCAAGGGCAAACATTGTCCCACAGCATCCTGGAACTTTTGCCGCAGAGAACGCCTGGACAAGGCCTTTCGGCACACGCCATCAATGTCTTCCCCAAGACTGCTGCTGCAGCTACACTTTCTCTCTCTGCGCCTCCTTGGGCAGGATGTGGACCGTACCCCAAGTTCCTCTGAGACCTCCGCCTCCAAGCCTCCAGGACTTGAACTCTTACTAGAATTCCTTGATCGCTTCTTTCCTCGCCAAACATAACTGTCGGCGCTCCAACTCCGAACGTCGCATTTGGGACGAGTGTCTGAGCAACGGGGTTTCTTCTCAGACATGGCTGCTCCCTCTTCTCTTGCTGTCATTAAAAAAAAAAACAAAAACAAAAAAAAACATATCTAAGCAAGAACAAGAACCTCCATAACAAATTGTTTGTTTATATACATTTAAATCGTTTATACAACCTAACTGCACTTTTGTTATTTCAGTCCTATTATTTGTCCTAAAATATTCCCAAACCTTCTTAGCTCATTACCATTTCACCCAAACTTGAGAAATAGCAAATGTATTGCCATAATGTTGCCATACGATAATGCAAATTAAAACGTCCATCTATTTTTCGGAGATGAGCTGTAGCCTATCCCAAATGACTTTGGGCGTAGGGCACAGGGTACACCCTGGACTGGTTGCCAGTCATGACAGTCATAATTGCAATCAAAAAGCACAAAATTACCGGTACCTACAATTGGTAACAGCCCTGGAACCCGTGTGGGTCCTGACCCTAAATTTGAACAGCAGTCTTGCTTGGCAGATCATTCAACAATAAGTACTGCACAAATGTTGCAATGCATAAGCATGTCACTCTCTTCATCATGAAATTTAACATGTAAAAATAGCTTTTAATCAACTTTTTAAAAGCAAGCAAATCTACAACTACTGACGAAAGCACCGTGTATATACTGATGTAATATAGCTTTTTATATTTTTTTGTTCATTAAAATCTTCATAAGGACTCCGGTGATGTCTTTGGGTAACAGTATCTCTGACCAGACTGCGAGCAGCAGTTAAAGTGAAGCTGTATGAATGAAATTAATTCAAAAGATGAACGTACCTTATGAACAGTGACGCAAACACAGCTCTTCATCCATGTTGGTTGTCTACACATTAACGGACATGTGCGACCAGCTTGCAACCTCTCCGCTTCTGACAAATGGTAGGTTGTTGTACATCCTATGAAATCACTGTCTCAAATCCCATAGGGGGCGGCAGTTTCCTCCTCTCCGTTGTGGTGTCTCAAGTGAAGAGGTGGAGCGGTGTCAAGCTGGAGGGGTGAGATGGGTGGGGGATGAGAAGGTGACCTCAAAGTCAATTGGAACTGTCTTCTAAGTTATTTGTACGTGTGACTGTGGGGGTGAATGCTATATAGAGATAGATGGATAGATAGATAGATAGATAGATAGATCTCTCTCTCTTATACACATAAACACACCTGTGTATGGTGTGTGTGTGTGTGTGTGTGTGTGTGTGTGTGTGTGTGTGTGTGTGTGTGTGTGTGTGTGTGTGTGTGTGTGTGTAGTGGACATGACTTGTTGTCGTTGAACTAAATGGCCCAGAACACACTATAGCATTAGTTGCTCTGCAGGAGATTCCCAACTGTAGGTTATTAATCAGATTTACCAGCAGCCTGTTTGGACTTCTTACCTGCTTAGGAGTTCAATCAATTATTTGGTTCAATAGAGGAAACAACAAAGCATCTAAAAGCCTTCACTTATTGATTGAATGATTGTTGTGTTTCTCATTTAAAACTTCCAGGAAGTGCTTCTGACAGACGTGTCATATGCGGTGTTTGAGCCAGTTACAAACACTTTTGGATATAATGTGTGAAACAACGCTGTCAGACACAAAATTTTACTCTTAGAGTCTAAATGCTTTAGTGTGTGTGTGTGTGTGTGTGTGTGTGTGTGTGTGTGTGTGTGTGTGTGTGTGTGTGTGTGTGTGTGTGTGTGTGTGTGTGTGTTTTCCTTTGCCTTGAGAAGACTCATCAATAAATCTATATCAAGGCTGATATATCTGATCATGTAGTGACACTCAACTTCCTCTAAACTGAATATTTAATGCTCTTTGCATTATCGTAGCGGCCGGATGGATGACAACTGTTGTATGTTCTTGCAATCAACCTGATCGATTCCATACAGAGACCACGGCACCTTCAGGAACTGGAATTACATCAGGTCAGTGAATACAGCGCAACTCATTCTTGAACATATTTATGAGGGAATACACTTCAACCTTGAGGACAAAACTCCAAACTGCACAGTCCAGAAACAAATGGACGCAGACTCTCGCCCTCACAATGTGGTCTCAATAATTGTCCAATGGGGATAGTGCAAAGTTTGGTCCAGGAAGGAGCTTCAGCAGTTTGTCTAGTACAGCCAGGACTCGACCGGGGGCTCGTATTAATCCACATTACAGAGGCATCGATCCCATGAACGGCATGGACGACAGGAGCTACCATGAATAATTGATGCAAATCCGACTGAATGGAAACTACTCTGATTAGATTTTTACATGGACTATATTGCAGATTCTATTGATATTTATGGGATTGGCGGTGTGAAACTCCACAATACATTATGGCAGCTTGTTTTCATTTAGCATCTAATGTAAAATGTTTTCTGATCTCAACTCATATTTGGTTCATCATTGACAGTGGTGGTACATTTGTCTTGTATTTCACATACAAAGGAATTTTGGAAAGCAAAAAGGATGGATCCTTTCATAATTATTGAGCATTTGCAAATGAATGGGGGGGAAAAAAACACATAAAGGGCACAATAACAAGGTTCGGCAAACACTAAAATGAAACTTGGCAGGTAATCAGTCCAGGGTGCACCCCGCCTATCACATCAAGTCAGGTCTTCTTGTCCCATGAACCCAAGCGTCGAGCTACCCCACTTATGGGAAATGGATGGAACAAACCATGAGAAAGGAAAAATGCACTAATCAATCCAAGGTGAAATGTTATGTTATGTTTAAGTTGTCAGATACACTAAATGTGGTTGTTTACACCACAGCAGAATCTTACTGCATGATTTGTGCAGCTCAGTTTTTACACCGGATGCCCTTGTGTACCTCCCTCCCTTCAAATGCATTCCACGAGTACTTGTTGGTTTCCTGGTGAAAATTTTTACCAATGTGCATTGTGCATGCACAACAAATTTTGATATCCTGTTTTGAATATTGTAGGTCTTTTCCTTTTGGTGTATTGAAATTTAGTTCAATTAGGCCAGATCCATTGTCATGTATTGTCGTCGGTTGTATTTTACAGTGTACTATTTTTCAACAAAATTGACATCAGGATAAATCAGAAGAAAGTTACAATAAATGTTGATAATGCATTCGCATATTCTGGGTGATACCCAGGTTCAGTTTAGCCCCTAATAAAAAGACCTTTGATTAATTTCCATTTATGTCACTTGACATGACATCTGAATGTAGTTAACGGTGTCTGGTAATTTCCTCCCTTTAAATCCTGTCAAAGCAGCGATACTCCCTTCAATTTCCTTGCAGTTAACTGAGGTCATCTGATTTTTAGCTTTTATGATCTCATAGTTCAACTATGACATAATCCATTAGTATTGCAACTAGTTGCAATACTAATGGCATATGTCGCTTCGACATTAACAGCTGTTGTCATGACTTAAATTTATCTTCAATTTGTTCATGTTTCCTACACATCAGTACTAAAATGACTGTCTGTTAGAAAGTGAGCTTGCTTTCAAAGATCACACTATTTCTTCCGGCCAACTGTTCTGTGTGTGTGTGTGTGTGTATCTGAGAGAGGGTAAATTGAATCAGTATGGAGTCTGGCTCCACGGGTCTCTTTTGTTTCCATTGATCCTTATCCAAAGACTTCTCTGACAAAACAGCAATGCTGCACCTCTCCCTGTAAAGAAACGGGTCACATTACATGCAACGAGAAAAGTATTCCACCCTACTTCATCAGCGCAGAAACCTGAGATGGGTGTCATGAAGTGGGAAATATGACTTAGGACTTTTTTTGTTCCTGTATTTTCTCAATAAAATGTCTTCATATTGTTTTGCAGAACATCAAGGCATCAATTACATTTATGGTTTGTGTTTTTTAGTTCCTTTTTCCAAGTGGCTTCTGGTTGGTTTTCACTTTCACCATACTTGGTTCAAGGGCTGAGCCTTGTTCGAATGTGATTGTTGCCTTGCTAATTCATCACACATCTGAATCTTGTCACTGCTTGACATTATTCAATCTGGTAAACAAAATGCTCATATTAAAGTTAAGTTTAAAGCAACAGTGGCATGAAATTAAATGGGCGAGTCTGGTTGCGGTGGCTTCATCCTACAAAACATTAAAAAAATATACTTTTTCGGAACTGACTCACACAATCTGATTAGCTGATATAAAACATCCAGATACTGTGATGTTGACACACAGCAAGCTGTCCTTTTAGCTTCAAAGCAGCTTTGATACTAACCAAGATACATGAGAAGTGACCGTGATGACAATAATAGAATTTCAGTAGTTGCTGATGTTTAATATACATTTTAGTTAAAAACATTGTGAAGCTGTCTATCAGACATGCAGTTTGCATGCATGTCTGAAGTAAGAACAAAAGGTCCCCAATGAACACACCTCATTAGGTGCCCGAAATCCAGCTCACCTGCTCCAGCAAACATGCCCCAAAGAACTTCACTTGAAGTCGAAACCCGGGCCTACAATGAAAAACCAGGATGGATGGACCCTGTCTCCACGCTAAGTGGGATTTGGATGTTAAATCCGCTCCAGGAAAATTACCAAACAGTGTAAACAGGAGCAAATTTAATTGCGTTTAAATAATCTTTCTTTTTTTTTCTCAACGCTGTAGTTTGTCTTCAATGAAGGAGGCAGACAAATGCAACAACAGTTTGAACAATCAGAATTGTTATGCTAAAAACACTTAGGCATTTGTTATTGCTTGAGCTTTATCTGAAGGCAAGGCTATCTAAATACCGTTGCATGTACATGGCACTACAGTACTTTTTTTGGCACTGAACTGATATTCGTCCATCCATCCATCCATTTTTCTATCCGCTTATCCTCACAAGGGAGGTGTTGGAGCCTATCTTAGTTGTCTTCGGGCAGTAGGCGGGGTACACCCTGAACCGGTTGCCAGCCAATCGCAGGACACACACAGACGAACAATCATCCACGCTCACACTCACACCTAGGGACAATTTAGAGTGTCCAATCAACCTGCCATGCATGTTTTTGGAATGTGGGAGGAAACCGGAGTACCCGAAGAAAACCCACACAGGCCCGGGGAGAACATGCAAACTCCACACGGGGAGGCCGGAGCTGGAATTGAACCCGGTACCTCTGGACTGTGAGGTCGACGCGCAAACCACTGGACCACCGGGCCGCCACTGATATTCATGTGTTGCCCATATTTAGCTGGGATAGGCTCCTGCACACTTACGACCCAAGTGAGGATAAGAGGTAAAAATGTTTTGGTTTGTGGCTAAAGTTACACATCATAACTCTGACCTGATAAGTTCTTTGTATCCCATCACATTACATAACTAACAGTGCATTTTTGTCATGGTTCGGTTTTGCCTTTGCCATGTTGCTCTGCCTACTCCTGCAATTCCTCTTTCTCTGCTCTCCTCTCCCTCTCTGCAGTGCTGGAGTGTGACAAGAGGCAGTGCCTATCTCAGAGGTGGAGACTCACACCCTCACCTGTGCCACATCAGCTTACATACTGTAGGTGCCAGCCTATTTAACCAGCTTCTCCCGTTATTCTGTGCCAGAAAGTCCTTGATGTTCATTCTGTGGCTTGCTATGTTTTCCTCCTGCTATGTGGTCCAGCCTCAAGAGTCACCGAGTGATCTAGTTTATCTTGTTGTCACGAGTATGTCTCTGAAGAAGGTGATTTTCAGTTGCTACTTTGTTTTCTTGAGTATATAATAGTTTTGTTTTTGAGTATATTAATGTTGTTTTGCTACTTGGGCCAAAATACATTTTTATTTTTTGTGCCTATCTCTGCTTTGTGGGTCCTGGTCTTTTTATTTGTCTCGTGGCTCATAACAATTTTATTTGTATAATTTTTATGATTAGAGAGCTAATTTTGAAAAGAAGTCACTAGCATTGACAGGCCACATCAAATGATGTGGCAGGCTGACCTGTCCCGGTGGCCTTGCTTTTGACACCTGTGTGATAGTGGACCAATTTTCTGAAAATAACCATACCGATTTGTATCTGTTTAAGGAGATCATTTTGAATTGCCGAACACTGTAATATCATGTGAATTACATTTAATGCATTATACCCTAAAACATTCAACATTTTGCATCTACCTTTTACACATTCAACATCAAGTATCCTTTTATATGTTTCTCATTTATATTTTAAAATGTATAATATGTAAAAACTAGGATTAAGGTGTGGTCGGCACAAAGGCAGACATATGAATTTATCAATATGTTCATTTTTATAGTGATGAGGTTGTCTAGAATTTGACTGCACTGTTAAAAGATCTGTATAAAATAAATAAGGAGAGGGATCATCATCTGCAAAGGACATGTGAGCTGCTGTATTGACTTTTGTGGTATTTATTCATGTCTCCATCTTTTCTGCTGCCAGTAAGTATCCAGAGCAGTTGTTCCCCTCTGTCACATTAAAGACTGTAACCCAAGCCAAGGCTGCTCACTCAAATGGACACCCATATACTCTATACTCCCTTAGATATAGGGTATACTTTGGGCGAGATCTAGTGTTATATTTCAATCTATGTTGTGGGCTCTTTTGAGGCCTCAAAAATGCTAATCCTGTGCAGTTATGTTATCCTGCATTGTTCACAGCATTGTGGGTAAATTAATGAGCAGTAACAAACATACAATTGACTGTATACACACACACACACACACACACACACACACACACACACACACACACACACACACACACAAACTCATGTCAACTGTGTCCAAACTTTGGATTGGTAGATGTACACTACTCATAAAAAGTTAAAGATATTTGGCATTTAGGAGAAATGTATGGAAAATGTAAAAAGTTCATGCTACAGGTAGTACAATGCTATTTTAATGGATCTAAATGAGGTCGAAGCAGACTGATTCTGAGCTCCGTGGACTTGTGTGATGCATGTCATATTTCTTTCAGGGGGACAATGAATCATTGGAGAAATCCATTCATTGAACGAATTATTGTCATTATCATCTTCAAAATAGGGAGCACAGTGCTGACCGGTTAGCAGATCTGCCTCACTTTGCAGAGGTTTGAATCCGGGCTCTGGCCTTCCTGTGTGGAGTTTGCATGTTCTCCCTGTGCCTGTGTGGGTTTTCTCCAGGTACTCTGATTTCCTCTCACATTCCAGAGACACGCATGGTAGATTCATGAAGCACTCTATATTGTAGATAGGTCAAGGTGTGATTGTGAGTGTGAATGGTTGTTCGTTTCTGTGTACCCTGTGGTCTGGCCAGGCCAGCGTCTGTTGGTAGGGGTGGCC
>NW_017805139.1:2690989-2699624 GCF_001891065.2 Hippocampus comes
TGGGGCAGGCTGACCTGTCCCGGTGGCCTTGCTTTTGACACCTGTGTGATAGTGGACCAATTTTCTGAAAATAACCATACCGATTTGTATCTGTTTAAGGAGATCATTTTGAATTGCCGAACACTGTAATATCATGTGAATTACATTTAATGCATTATACCCTAAAACATTCAACATTTTGCATCTACCTTTTACACATTCAACATCAAGTATCCTTTTATATGTTTCTCATTTATATTTTAAAATGTATAATATGTAAAAACTAGGATTAAGGTGTGGTCGGCACAAAGGCAGACATATGAATTTATCAATATGTTCATTTTTATAGTGATGAGGTTGTCTAGAATTTGACTGCACTGTTAAAAGATCTGTATAAAATAAATAAGGAGAGGGATCATCATCTGCAAAGGACATGTGAGCTGCTGTATTGACTTTTGTGGTATTTATTCATGTCTCCATCTTTTCTGCTGCCAGTAAGTATCCAGAGCAGTTGTTCCCCTCTGTCACATTAAAGACTGTAACCCAAGCCAAGGCTGCTCACTCAAATGGACACCCATATACTCTATACTCCCTTAGATATAGGGTATACTTTGGGCGAGATCTAGTGTTATATTTCAATCTATGTTGTGGGCTCTTTTGAGGCCTCAAAAATGCTAATCCTGTGCAGTTATGTTATCCTGCATTGTTCACAGCATTGTGGGTAAATTAATGAGCAGTAACAAACATACAATTGACTGTATACACACACACACACACACACACACACACACACACACACACACACACACACACACACACATCCTCATGTCAACTGTGTCCAAACTTTGGATTGGTAGATGTACACTACTCATAAAAAGTTAGAGATATTTGGCATTTAGGAGAAATTTATGGAAAATGTAAAAAGTTCATGCTACAGGTAGAACAATGCTATTTTAGTGGATCTAAATGAGGTCGAAGCAGACTGATTCTGAGCTCCGTGGACTTGTGTGATGCATGTCATATTTCTTTCAGGGGGACAATGAATCATTGGAGAAATCCATTCATTGAACGAATTATTGTCATTATCATCTTCAAAATAGGGAGCACAGTGCTGACCGGTTAGCAGATCTGCCTCACTTTGCAGAGGTTTGAATCCGGGCTCTGGCCTTCCTGTGTGGAGTTTGCATGTTCTCCCTGTGCCTGTGTGGGTTTTCTCCAGGTACTCTGATTTTCACATTCCAGAGACACGCATGGTAGATTCATGAAGCACTCTATATTGTAGATAGGTCAAGGTGTGATTGTGAGTGTGAATGGTTGTTCGTTTCTGTGTACCCTGTGGTCTGGCCAGGCCAGCGTCTGTTGGTAGGGGTGGCCTGAATCAGCGGAATACTGGCCACGGGCCATCGTTAATGTCAAATGCTGCATTGTGGTAAACAGTAAAGCTCCAGTCAGAGATCCAGTAATCATGTGTCGTGGAATTCATTTAAGAGCATTGCTGTGACTGATTCTCTCATGGAGTCCCATTTGATGAATCAATGAAGTACAGCCTCTGCATATGCTTTACAATGCTGCAAACCTGAAACATTATTTATGAAAACTTGATTCATCATTTTTATTTTTATGAATGTTGAATAATGCGGGTCACATCCCAAGTATTAGATAAGAAAACCTTTATTCGTCTCGCAATGGAGAAATTCCCAATTCACAGCAGTAAAGTTATGAATGGAAGAAGTAGAACAACAAAATACAGGAGCTGCTGGAAAGGCAGCCACTCTCGCGGCGCCATCTTGAAGTCAAAATAACAAAAATAACACAGCACAACACATAGGACACAGACAGTCGTGCAATCTTCACCACTTTCCTGCATACACTTTGTTGTCTGAAGCAGTTATAGATGATTCATGATGTTAATGTGATTTTAGTTGTTCCGTGCATGAAAGAGTTAATCTCTTATCTGATATACAATCCCTGACATCCTTTCAGCCTCCCAGTACAGTAAGTTATTGATATGATCACATCCTGTGTGTTTCCTGACCTCTAAATGTGTGCAGAGATACAAGAGAGTAGGGGTGAGGATGTTGGGGTGTTTTGATTTTGTATTGCTCCAGCATAACTGTGTAAACATTTGTAAAGCCAACCAGCCAAAAAAAAAGAAGAAAAAAAATCAATAGTGAAGAAGAGAAAATTCCAGTAACTGTGAGTGGGTGCACCTTCCTGTGTCAAATGACAGAATACTTTTGGGGTGGTTTAAGTCATTTCGGTTTTGCAATTATGATAATGCGTTCATCGAGTAGGTATGATAAAGCATGGTCACAGCCTTGCCTCCAAGACAATAGACAGAGCAAGCCATGCAAAGACATTGCAACAATCAGCGGGTCTATGAGGAGAGCCTACAAGCTGTTAATCACTAAAAGCATTACTTTGGCTAAATTTCTGCAGCATGTGGTTATGCCCATCTGTTATCTGTTGTCTCAATGCCATTATCAATAAAGATGTATTGTCACTGGAAATAAGATTACTGCCCTTCAAATGGCAATTGAGCCATGAAGTGAAACTGAGTTGCTTGCTTGATTTTTTTCCATTTTACTATGTTAATTATGTTGAGTGATATTTGGACCATCACATTTTCTATGTCATGATTGAGTGTGCGTAAAAGCATCAAACACTTAATAATTAATCTCTTCATGCTAATTATAACTGGCTGGCAACCAGTTCAGGGTGTCCCCCGCCTATTGCCTGAAGACAGCTGGGATAGTCTCCAGCACCCGCTGTGACTCTCATGAGCGGAAGCAGATTAGAAAATGGATGGATGGATTTTTATTTCATTTATTTATTTCATTGGAACAGTGAACATTAATCAACACAAGAATAAACAGTGTAAATGTGCCGGACTTAGCATAAAGGCTAGTTTTCAGCCGTAATCCTAAGGTAGGTTTCTAAAATAGTATAGTGAGACACATAAAACGTAAAAAACACAATAACATAATTAAGAACCAAATAGGTAAGACCTCATAAAACAGACAATACAAACAGTTGCAGTACTCAATTACAAGACAGTAGACCAGGACAGACCAATCACTAACAGCTACAAATTTGCTACATCTTCATTTATATAGTGCTTTCACAACAGCTTCAGCTGTAACATTGTATTATAAGAGCTGCATTTGAAATTCAGCTTCTTCAAAAATATTAGCATTGTATTACTTGATTACAACTCTTATAGGCCTATTGTACTCACTGCCGCATACTGGGTGGTGTCTCAAATAATTTGGTTAATTTATGTGTGGTGCTCTGCTCAGTGCTGAATGAAAACATCGTTTCTAAAGGATGATGAAGAAGGACAATATTACCGGTATGTCTCACAAAGATCACCATTCAGTGAACCTTTACAATCTGTGGCTGGCGGTGTTGCTATCAGGCGTGTCAGTGTACAGTATTTTTTCCAATAATGAGTTTGCTTTTCATTTGTTAAACCACGAACGAGAACTTGTGTTTGACCAATGGAACCAGCAGATGACACCAAAGAACCATACATTAGAGAGGCATGGTACACTCTTGACTCGTCGACTGCAAATCGCTGGGCCCCAACAGACAAACTAAGCGTATTCGCCTCTTGGCATTTCAGGTTGTAAATTTCGGCAACTGCCGTATTTCACTTCACCGCAGAGATTAATTGTTACAGAATTAAAATATTTAGTAGTCATTTTGACACGCAGAAGAGGAGGGAACGGATTACAAAATAAATTGAGCGGAAGTTGGTATGAATTGTAAACCCGAAAACAAAAAAACAAAAACGCTTTTTTTCACACGAAATACTTTATAATAATAATATAATAATATTATTGTGTGTGTGTGTGTGTGTGTGTGTGTGTGTGTGTGTGTGTGTGTGTGTGTATAGAGTAACACACTTTAAAACAGAACACATTTTAATGAGATTCCGAAAGATGTTTATCATATGCAAAAGACAACAACTAATGTAGTGCAGGGTGTTCCCAGAAACTTCCCACACAGTCCTGTATATTTGCAAGATTTGGGAGTGGACTACATCCTGTCGATCTGCATGATTGAGTGGGAATACTATGCCAAGTCAATAGCCCACTCATAATACAAGCAGGAACAAACCTCAGTAAAAAGTAACATTTGAAATGACAAGATAACAAACTAATTAACACCTAACAGCCATGCACTTTGGAGTTTGTTTTCATTCTGCTCGTATACACAAATTAAACTTGAAAATAGATTTTTTTCCAAGTGCAAATGTAAATCACTAAATGGAGGAACAAGTAAGTAAAAATGTGATTCATCTCTTACACCACAATGCACATTATTACAATATTTCATCATTCGTTATCCTTTTCTGCCAGTTTCTTTTCTTAGTTACTGAATGCAGGGCTCAAAGGAGAAACTCCAGGTAATTACAGGGTCCTCTTACTGAGAGCAGTGACTAATTCAGGTTCACTTTTCATTCGTTTAGTACAGGGGTGTCAAACTCATTTCACATGGTGGGCCACATACGGCCTCGGTAGATGTCAAGTGGGCCGGACCATTAAAATGATACAATACTTTGCTATAAATAACCAAAACAATATGTCTTTCCTTTGTTTTGGTATAAAGAAGCACAAGAACATTAGGAAAATGTTGAAATTTAATGAACATATCTTTTACAAAACATTTCATGAAGCACCTTACATTTCCTTCGACAAATGTGCAATTTACTTTTATCATTCACATATATGCATTGCAACTGATCCCACTGATTGTACAAACTTTAACAAGTAATTGGTATTGAAAAATATAGGAATGCACTTTAAGATTAAACAAGATTCATAAAGTAAGCAAATTTTAAAGCATTTACACGTGCATATAAAATCTAAATGTAATCCCTGCCTACACCTTACAAACTAAGGAGAGTGCTATTAAATGTGTAAATGTGAGAGTGCTATTGATAGCGTCTGCTGTCATGGGTCTGTCTCAGTGACAGACTGAGGCTGCTGTTGTCTTCTTCTCTGATCAAAACAGTGTCCCCTAGCGGATACTCAATGAATTGCACCTTATTAAAAATATTAAAAAAGTATGTCTGTATTACACTGCTATACAAGAGGGTAAGAAAGACGTGTACCGGCACAGTCCACAGTCAGGGTTTCATGAAATAAAATTCACACCTATTCAAAACAATGCATGTCACACTCTTAATCAAGCAGCCACGAATCTAAGTAAAAAGCAATATTTTGCTGATCTGAACTTATTGATTCCATTTTCTTCGCAGCGGCTTCCCTTTTGCGTAGTACTGATAGTCGAGCTCATGCGCTGATTCGCTAGCTAACCGCCAATCAGGGTGATCAATTGTCACAGACGGCAGACGCCATTTTGCATACTTTGATAAATGGCTCATTCATTCAAATCACATCTAAAAAGCACAATGCCACAAAAGTCTTAGTTTTTCACAATTCCAAATGTAGCTTTATACTGAGGTTTGTTCCTGCTTGTATTGAATGTGTGTGCATGATTGGTGTGTGTGGACTTTATATCATGAAACCATGAAATAAAATGGTATAATAAAAAAAAATACTTCTCAGCCATGTTATTCGCTTGAGTTGGTGTGAAAGTAATGATCTTGACTGACGTTGATTGTAACAAGTGAATGTTCTTTACCTAAAACAGATTATTTTAGAGTTTGCATTAAGGTTAATTGTATATTTATTCTTTAAATATACAGTTAATAGAAAAAAACCCACACTTGTGGCAGAGTATCAATGAGGTCTAAGAATACTGCATCATCAATGTGAAAATAGCAGAAAAAAAGCACAGATAAATACAGTACTCCCCCTTGGTATAGGTGTGGCCATGGCCACTCTAAGCCAGGGGTCCCCAACCTTTTTTGCCCCACGGACCGGTTTATGTCAGACAATATTTTCAGGGACCGGCATTTAAGGTGTGGCGGAAATAATACAACAAAATAATATGGTATGAGCTGCATGAAAACTGTGGTGTTTTCGAAATATAATAATAAACACAAGGGGCGTCTAATCTGGCCGCAACACTCTGATCGCTCTGGTAATGTTTAATGCCTTCAAAATACGATACAATGCAAATTCAAAGTGCATGAAAATGACAACTCACCACAGCCCCGAGCTTGATTTTCTGCAACCAGACGGTCCCATCTCGGGGTAATAGGAGACAATGACACCTCAAGTGTGTGTTTTACGTCAAGTCTACTTCGTAATTTTGTTTTAGTCGCCGTTGCTGCAGAAAAGCCCCGCCTCACACAGGTAGGATGTCGGAAATAGCAACAGTGCTACTGTGGCGATCTCAGAATATTCAGCCATAACTTTAATCCAGTTGTCTCGAACGTACTTTTAAGGCCGCCGTCATTTGATCCCCAGCAGTTTTTTTACTCATTTTGCGAGCTCTGGTGTTTTGTTTTTTAGCGGAATCGGTCACGTGACCGAGAAGCGTGGCTTGACGTGTGTCAAGCGTGACACAGACGGATGTAACGGAGAATGCTCTAATCCACCCTGTAGCTCCGCCCCTGCACAAAGATGATGCGTTCAACCAATCTCAGTCAATACCTCTCTCTCTCTCTCTCTCTCTCTCTCTCTCTCTCTCTCTCTCTCTCTCTTTCTCTCAGTACTGTTACCCGTTGAAAAAAAAGTAACGAGCAAATTTCGACAAAGAAAGGATAAACACTATATATACGGGTTTACAAATGTAGTGAGTAAAAGTAAGAAATCGTCAGAATTGGCCGGATACATGATGGAAATCTACGGTAACTAAGTATTCCAATATCCTGTGAAAAATGTTATCAAAATTAAGGTTTCCTTCCAAGTGCAATTTGTTGGCCTTCCCTTTCATACAAATGAGAAAATGTGTGGAGGAAATTGAGATTAACCTCCAAATTGAATGCTGACGGAATAAGGTCATCGCAGGTGTATGTGTGCGTGCGCATGTGTACCGCGAGCACGTATGTGCGCGCGCACGCGCTGGCCAGCGGATTCCTCCCATCACAACCAAAATGGCGACTGAGCGGACAGCCGGCCCGGCTCGCCGCGATGACTGACAGGCGAGCGAAAACGTTTCGCTTGGCCGGACTCTACATAGTCACATTCTGGGACGACTGACCATACGCACGAAACGATGGCTACTACATAAGTGCAGTGGCACCGGTAGATGACACACGACGAAGCAGCGCCCGAAGGACTAAAAATAACGTTTTCAACTGGGGTAAGTAGGGAATGATGAACCTAGTAGTGCAGCTGCTGCCTGTTTTCTTGAACAGAATTCCTCTGAAGCGAACCAGCGAGCCCTCGCTCTCGCTCTCGCCATCTGTCACTGCTCGAGACTGAATTTTGTCCTCCTAGCAGAGGATGTAACGTGTGCTCTCCTCGCTATCTTACTACAGTGTGTGCCACAGGTTGTTGTAACACACGCCACTTGAATTGTTGAATGCTTAAATCACCTGGACCGATGCAGCGATGAATTCAAGTCACGTTGTAGTCAATCCAAATGGCTCCATCGTTGAAACGTGTTAACTGTTTTAACCCCCCAGCATATTGTGGTGTAGTGCTATAAATACATCAAAACACCGTGGAAACCCAGTTGCTTCGGGTTATTTTAGGGTGATGATGTTAGAAATCCGTCTCTTGTTCTAATGCAGTAAGAATCAATGAGCAAGCTGCTTCTGAGTCCTGTGCAGTAACTTAAAGGCTGCCGAAATGTTAAAATGCATTCCCCCCATCATATTTTACACATTGTTCATATACATAGACGTGTCTAATGCACACTGCTTTGATGATGCATGAATCAAACGAGGCTTTGAACAGGTTGTTGAGTACTGTAGTTTTGTAACTCGGAGAGGCAAGGTTTCTTATTTATCTGGGATACTTCTACTCCTGTCAGTGTATACCTGAGCAAGACACTGAACCAAAAGTTGCCCTGGATGGGCTGTTATCAATGTGTGAAACAAATGTTCAATTTGCTTTTGCAAAGAATATGACAGGTGCGAAGTACTCATCCAGAATGACAAACGGCACTTTGCAACCTGTATGTTGCCAAATTATTCGGTTTCGTTGAAACTTATCTTGTGAGGTTACCTTTTTACTCCTGTTCACCTATGAGATTACAGTGTTTTTATGTTTGAAATGTTATCTCTGTCAGATCTATTATCGTGTCTGAAAATAATCTAAACCATATTACAGCTCATAATGCTCCAGTTAGTGAAGAAAGTCAAAGGATCAATTTTTTTTCAATTAAGTTTAATATCACTTTGTAGTATTTGGATCGGTATCCAGCAGCTCAAGAACTCAGATTCACCATTTGGCAATAAGCTTAAACACGCCGGCCGCTCTTGAGTATTTGACACCTTTTTAAGAACCTATTGTTATTACGGTACCCATATTATTGTTCTTACTAATGGCACTTACCCACTAACAAATGCCAATCTAAAAATGTTAAGAAGCAGCTGTCCTACAATTCACTATGTATGCGTATTCATCTTTCTGTACAGCAGTTATGATTTAACCATTTAATCTCAGGAACAATGATGAGTGTGCTTGTTCATATAATCTAAATTGGCATCATCGCATTTGGACATGCCACATTACCTTAAAGCCCCCCCCCCCCCCCCAAACACACACCCCACCCCCCCACCACACCACCC
>NW_017805139.1:2700259-2705979 GCF_001891065.2 Hippocampus comes
AAACACACACACACACACACACACACACACACACACACACACACACACACACACACACACACACACCTTTTGTCAACCTGACAAAAATCTAAAAATTTGCTATTTAATGTATTATTTTGATCCCACAAGAATGATTTCAGTTCAGTCTTCCACGTTAGAATCTGATCTAAATATGATTTAATATATTATGCATTATAATGGAGAACAACTTCAAATTAATACATCTTTTTTAAATGTAGCCCTTTCACAACATTGTTTTATTATTTTCTATTCAATGTTCTGTATTGCACTTAAAAGTTAATGTAACATTTTCTTGGATTTGTTTACAGCAACTGTAATGCTTTCATGACAATGACTACAATGCTAAAGTGCTGCAAATATTTTTAATGTCAATTCACTCTGAAATTTCCCAGCATTTTCAAGCCTGCTGAAAAAAGCCACCAACTTCTTTGGAAGTAGATCCTAAAGGGTGCCTCTGGACTGACTGATTGCATTCTTCCGCCAATTTATTCGTTTGTAAAATATAAGAGTGGGTGAAAATTAAAAACAGGATCTTGGTTGGAAAATGTCGTAATGGCTTAAGATCAAAATGAAGATCAAAGGCTGGATCATAGTTGAAGCTCAATGATGCCATCATGAGGTGTGCATGATGTTCTGAGCAAGACATGTGCATGCTCCTAATCAGATATCCCTGATGTCATCTTAACAGTCCAATGCCTCTATGAGCTTTGCTTTGTTTCTGAGGATTGCTATGAAATGTGATGATCAAAAAGCACCAGAGTAATCCATTGATTTCTTCCTTCGGCCTGTTGATTAAATTCATTTGCAACATGTGTGCATGCGCCAATATTATATTCAGATGGTATGATAACCTTGAGCAAATATCTTGCAGTATCACGGTAACAGCTCCAAAATAGTTTTTTTTCAAACAAAATAGAGAATATGTTTTACATTAAATGAGGAAGTAAACTCAAAAATTCTCCTCCCTATAAATTGCTCTTTCCTCTCTGGAGAAAGAAAGGATCTGTTTATGTTTATGATCCAAAACACAAGCTCATCTGAGAAGCATGGTGGAGGTAATGTCATGTCTTGGGCTTGCGTGGCTGCTTCTGGAACAGGCTTTTATTGATGATCTAATTCATGATAGGAGCAGCAGAATGAATTCGGTCGTCTACAAAACCATTTTGTCTGGCAATTTACAGAAAAATGCATCCCATTTGATCAGGAGAATTTCCATCATGCAACAAGACAATGATCCAAAACACATTGCCTACACAACAAAGGACTTAATCAGGGGAAGAGTGGAGTGTCTCAGACTGGCTAAGTCAATTATTGGGACCTTAACCCAATAGAGTATGCATTTCACCTGCTGCAGAGGACACTTGTTTCAATGCCCAGCTTGCCCCACCATACAAAAATACAATACTCCACATTCAAGATTTCACCAATTGTTTCTTTAGTTTTCAAACCAATCTCTTTGCCTTCCCAAATCCAATTAGCTGATTTGTGGCCTCTCATGCAATTGCTAATCTCGCGCAAATCTCTAGTGTACAGTCTGCATTCATTCCAACCATAGAGCCAAGTTATTTGAAACGGTCTACTTAGCCGATTCTATTTCTGCCCAGGAACGCCTGTTCTTTGCCTCCATACACCAATGCAAAGTTTTGGCGTAGGTAACGTATACACCAAAATTGTGTCTGTATTCCTCTAGAGCAGGGGTCGGCAACCCAAAATGTTGAAAGAGCCATATTGGACCAAAATAAACAAAAAGCAAATATGTCTGGAGCCGCAAAAAATAAAAAGCCTTATTATGAAGGCAACACATGCTGTATGTATCCATATGATCTATATTAGCCTGCTATCAACATGACTAAATTGGCTACAAATACACAACGAGCATTCATGAGTAATAGTTTTTTTCCCCCCTGGAGTTAATCCTGTAGAGGAGGGGTGTCCAAACCTTTGTGACGGAAGATCTACTTTTCGAACAACCAACCTCCCGCGATCGACCCGTTACCGCACACGCGCGCATACGCACACACTTAAAACACGCATGCCTTAATGAGCAATAGCCATAATGGCCGCTAAGATGAACGAGGCACAGGACGCACTTTCGCAGCGTGCTATTGTAGCTCACGTGTACCGTTTAAAAATGCTTCTTCTCGGCCGCCCAGATTCCTATTCTTTGCAGGTACCCTCGATGAAATGAACAAGAAAGGCTGTTTTTTTTTTTTTTTTTTTTTTTTTTAAAAAACAACAGCCCCCTGACTGACATCCCGCCCTGTGAATAGAAACGTGTGTCGCAGGCTATGACGCAAATATCACTTGACGAAATGTTGACATTTAATATTTATTTGACACATTTTTACAGCATCGGAAAACATGGTTTGTGTCATGTTTGTCCTCTGACAGAAACCATATTAAAACAAAAAAATATATTTCCCTCCCATCTTTTTCCATTTTTAAACATTTTTGGAAAAAGCTCTAAGGAGCCAGTGGGGGGCGCTAAAGAGCCGCATGCGGCTCGAGAGCCGCATGTTGCCGACCCCCGCTCTAGAGCAACTTTTTTTGAAGCTGAGAGCTACTTCTTGGCTACTGATTTAGTGTGAAGGGATACTAGTTTTATTCATACCAACATAATAACACATTGTCTCCAATTAGCAAGGTGACAAGGAGCCGCCATATTGATGGCATTTTTGAAAAAAAATGAATGTAATTTTCTATATTGTCTAAAACCTAGCAGATAATCAAAGAACTTCTCAGAGTAGCAGACAAAATGAAAGGATTGATTGTAGCTGCGGACATCCGTATAACAACGTCAAAGTTGAAATTTAGCCTATATAGGTGCTGACATTGAGTTCAGTTTCAGTTTGTTCCTTGGAACCTCCAGCAACAGTTAATATCCAAAATGTCATGTAACACTGAGTTTTCACTTTGGGTGGAACATACAAATGAGTTATTTTGCAAGCAGACATAACTCGGAGCACATCTCCATGCAATCGTGTACAATTGAATGTTCACAGATGCTAAACAAATTAAAATATGCAGGTTCACCCCAATTCACAGTGATCGATTTAGTTTTTCTAACTCAGTAATCTTTGTTTGCATCTTCCTCGAACCAAGCACTCTTTTTCATACAGAAAATAACATAACATGTCATGTCCACCCCCTCCTCATTGGCTCTACTTCAGTGGCCTGCCCAACTGCACGCTACTTGAAGTCACACGAAAGGAAGAAAGGAAGAAAGAATGTTGAGTTGACGTAGTTTGCTTTGCTTCTGGTTGTTATGAAAATGTTAACAATGCACACGCATGAACCATGAGCTCAGTTGCGCTTGACTCTCAGTCCACATGAAATTCAAGTATTGCTGTGGATTAATTTGTACGAATACTACTACTCGCGTCGTTTAGTGAAATAGCCTCTATGTCTTGATTAATCTTTGAAGATTGCTGTTGTTTTGCATAGAGTTGGACGGAGCCGATGAAACCAAGCTTATTCCATAAAACAGGAAGTCAGTGGCAGCTATCACAACGTAACTTTTATCTAAGGCCAAACAAAAAAGAAATTTCAGCATTGGGTCGGTAGGTCGGACAAAGTTTTATTTTTTCCAATCTTTTTTTCCCCCCCCATCAAAAATTTAAACAAAATAACCATAAAACATAAAACAAGAAGACGTTGAACCCGCCACTCCGCGGCTGACGCCGCCGCCACCTATTTAGTTTTCTCCCCGCTCCGGACTCGGGGGGGCCGGGGCGCGCCGCTGCCTCCGCCACCGTCCTCCTCCACCGTCCTCCTCCACCCTCAGTTTTTACTCGGCCCGTGGTGTTCATCAAATAGTTCGCTGAATTTTTTCGATACATCAATGGATGCTATTTTCTTAACATTACGGTGCGAGCACACGACTGTAACACAGAAAACGCGGTTTAAACTGTCGTCGGAGATCGCGGGCGCCGCCATGTTTCAATGTTGTTGACAGACGACAAGGGCAAATGACGCACGCGCTCAACGTGAATATCGCGAGAGTTTGCACCGATGTAAACCCTCTACACAAAAATGTAGAGGGTTGTTTGAAAAAAATGCCGACCGTAAAGTTTTTTTTCGACGTAGAAATTCTCGGTCGGTCGGGTTACCGGAAACACACTACTTTTTTTTCTACGCCTAATTTATATATCCAGGGTTCCCATGTGTCCTGGAAAACATGATTGACCAAATTTCCACTGATTGGAAACATGGACAAAGAAAAAAAAACCTAAAATGTCCTGGAAAAATATTTTTCTTCACTCTGTTTCGCCCTGCCTTGTTGGTGAATGCAAAAAGGTTAAACAAACACGTATGTCTGTTCAGCTGCCTTCAATGCTAGAGCTTTTCTGCTTCATCTAAGTTTCTAGCCGCCACAGTGCCTCCCTCACCTGACGCTACCATCCAATTAAATTGCATATTCCTTTGAAATAGTTCTGCTGCCCAGTGTTTCCATATGACTTTGTTGCTAGATTTTCTGACGAGCCGGTCAGACTGCGTGAAATGGTTGAAGTCATGTCCTCTGGGCCAAAGAGGGAAAGAACCATCCGGACTGTAATGGATGTTCAAACGATTAAAAGCATCTGCGATGATATGGGGCTGTGTTAGTGCCAATGGCATTGATGATTTACTCATCTGTGAAGGCGCCATTAATGCTGGAAGGTACCGGTTTGGAGAAACATATGCTGCGATCCTAGCATCGTCTTTTTTATGCACGGCCCTGCTCATTTCACCTAGACTACGCCAAACCACATTCTGCACATGTTACAACACCATGGCTTGGTAGTTCGTAGTCCGCACTGTTGACCTGCTGAAGCTGTACATCAAGCAAGAATGGGAAAGAATTCCACCTGCAAACATTCAAGAATTATTGTCCTCACTTCCCAAACATTTATTGAAGGTTGTTAAAAGAAAGGGTGACATGACCCCGTCCCAATTTTTGGGGAACGTGTTGCATCCATAAAATTCCAATTTTATGATTATTTGCTAATAACACTAAAGTTGATCAGTTTGAACATTAAACATCTTGTCTTTGTAGTATATTCAATTACACGATTGGTTTATGACCTCATTAAATGCTACCAATGGGGAACAAGCTTGTTTCTCAAAAAATAATTTACACTCTTTAAACTTCCATTTGACTGACTGCGAACTTATCTGTTGCTCACTCAACTCTTATGCCTTTCAGTGAGGCAGCTTAATAGCAGGCAAAGCAGACTTGGGCTATTTCAGAAGTATCTTTTGGTTTACCCCGACTGTCATTATTGCTCCAATTTCCATACTGCCGCAGCGTGGAGGGAAAACACTGAAAACGCAGACATGCCGCCATGCCTGTGTGTGTGTGTGTGTGTGTGTGTGTGTGTGTGTGTGTGTGTGTGTGTGTGTGTGTGTGTGTGGTTGTACTGCCACTCTGACCGCTACCCCTCCATCTCCCCCCAAATAAACGAAATATTACATTGTTTAATATAAAATTAAGCTATTACTGCTCCATTTGACAAAATACTTGGTTTATATGGCCTATTAGTGACTTATAAAATTTCACAGCATGAAGAAAAAAACATTCACCCGATAAGTTGAAAACCACGTGACCGGACCCGATTTCTGATCTGCATTACCGTGTGTGTGTGTGTGTGTGTGTGTGTGTGTGTGTGTGTGTGTGTGTGTGTGTGTGTGTGTGTGTGTGTGTGTTCACACTAAAATTT
>NW_017805139.1:2706801-2710594 GCF_001891065.2 Hippocampus comes
GTGTGTGTGTGTGTGTGTGTGTGTGTGTGTGTGTGTGTGTGTGTGTGTGTGTGTGTGTGTGTGTGCGTGCGTGCGTGCGCGTCTGTCTCTCACACTCTCCCTTCCTCCATCAAATGATTGCCATTGGCTGGCTTAAGCTGCCAATTAGTGGCAAACTTGAAAGGAGGTATCTGATTGGTTAGTCTGAGCTGTACATGCAACACAAGCGTGGAAAGTCCACATGACTGATACTGTGTTAATTTTCGATATTCATGACTTGAATGTTGATATATAGATTTCGATACAAGGACAGCCCCTTTTTATATTTTATTTGTGGACTTTTGGATCATTTAATTTTAAATATTTAGAAAAACTATATACAAAAATGTTTGAGTTAGTTGTTAGTATTTTTTTCCAAATAAACATTTATGGAATAACAACTACATTCAATGTCAGCCGAGTAATAATGTCAGCAAGTGCATGAACATGCTGAAACTACTGCTGTCTCATAAATGCAAATTAGAGACAACGCCTCCCTGTGCAAGTGCCACATGACAGGTTGAAGAATGACATACATGCTAGCCATGCTGTCAGTCAGCTAAAAATACAGTGTAAACCAAAGCTGCAACATTATGCAATATAACATCTAGAACTCACACCCAAATCTTGTTTGCATTCTGTTTTCACTGCAGGTCCTGTATGCCAGTTTATAATGAGAGCAGACTTGTTCAGTGGAGGGCCAAGTGATTAATGATAGACAATGACAAAGAAATAAGTTAAGTAGGATAGATAGATATTATTATTTATACAAGCGGACGGAATGAGTTTTCTCTACAGTGTGTCCGGGCTCTCCCTTAGAGATAAGGTGAGAAGCTCGGCCATCCGGGAGGGGCCCAGAGTCAAGCCACTTCTCCTCCACGTCGAGAGGAGCCAGATGAGGTGGCTCGGGCATCAGATTAGGATGCCTCCTGGACGCCTCACTGGTGAGGTGTTCTGGGCATGTCCCACTGGCAGGAGACCCCGGGGACAACCCAGGACACGCTGGAGAGACTATGTCTTAAAATTGGGTAAACCTCAGAGAATTTTCAGTTAGCTTTATAAGAAATGCGTCCGAGCCTTGGAAGTCCCTGCAACATTTTTGATGATTTTATTTACTGTAGAAAACTTAGGGAAACTATTTACATTTTTACGTAACTTTCCAAGACATACTGCTGAGCCTGGGAACTCCCTGCACTTTTTGTTCGACTGTTGAAACAATTGTATCGTGTATTGTCTTTGTTAAGGGAAAAACATGTTAACATGTTCCAAATCTGAAAATCTATTTGTTTAATACACATGCTTATAAACTAAGTTAAATGTTGGAGTTTGCATTATTCAAAATGTAGACTTAAATATTTTTCTTTATTACTGCAAACAAAGAGTGTCTTCAAACATCGCCCTCCTTGACTACTAAGAATCGGAATTGTATCAGCCCGGAAAAATATTGTTCCACAGTATCTCTAAGTTACAGACTAACCTGAAAGAAAAGCATCTTGGTCTTCTGCTACACAACATAACATATTGTTAACAACCGATTAAACAGAAATCAGAAAAGAAAAATTAAGAAAAATATTGGCAAGCAAATATTTAGGTACGGTGTACTTTGTTCGTTTTATGTTAAGGGATTTGGTGAGAACAATGCATGTAATATCCGTTAAGTGTGAAGAAAATAGCAATTATGGTCCAGATTTGATGCCAAAGTCATAGGAACAAACCCCATTTGGCAAGAATCGTTAAGTAAACGAGAAGAGAGAACTCAAGCCGCTAATGGAAAAACACCACAGAACGAGACTCATCTGAGTGAGAGTCTGAGTGCAAAAGCTGTAGACAAAGCTTCCCGGCCTGAACTTGCTGACTTAAGATGAGTGCAGGAATTCAAGCGAGAGCGCACTGAGATCTCCAAACCACAGGCACTCATCTGCATCCGCAAGGGGTTTGTCTGAATGTGATTGGGAACTCACAGCTGTCTTGACTTAAAAAAAAAAAAAACAACAGTGGGGCTGGTGAAAACTCACCAATTGGGCTCTCCGCTGAGGTTCTAACAGCCAAGTCGCTGCTCTGGGTTCCAGCTGTATAGACACTGAACTGTGAGACAGCCACAGCAGGGCAGACACATGGAGATGGTAAAAAGGAATGTGCTCAAGAAGATAAACACAAACTAACCCGATGACATCTGCTCTTAGTTAGACCACAAGTGCTGGATTTAGGGTTCTTTAGGAACGACATCAAGTCCTATACAATCTGTGAGGACAGATGATGTGGAACTCATGGCGGCTCACGATGTATTTTATTTGTATTTTATTCAACTTTGACTTTTTGATGTCAATTTTGACTTGTTTTTACCCCTTTATGGTGGATGCACATTTTTCGTCTGACCAAGAGTGAGACTCATCATTATTCTTGATGAATTCAGTACACCACACACAGACCATAAGAACAATGTGAGGCTTAGGCAATTACAGCATTCATCACAAGATCTTTGACTGCGGGAAAACCCGCAAAGTTTCCCCCACAGAAACGTGGATAAAATTTTTGATCAGTTCGCATCATTGTGTTTGGACAGCAAGAGCCATTCGTTTTCACTTCAACATTGAAAGATGATGCTGGACTTGAAACTAATTGACGCAACTAGAAAGTTACTACAAAGTACCGAACTCTGCAAGGTGAAGAGTTTAAGGTCATCATATTAATACACAGAATCTCTGGCAAGGAAACGTAAAACTATTTGGACAGTATGTTCAATTTTGGTTTTATGGAATCCAAAATTCAAACACACGAACCAAGAGAGTGTAAAAGCATAGCCTCTTGCATTCTGATGTGGCAGGGTTCAGAATTAACCACTTCCATTCAGATTCATTTTAAATGGGAGTCAGCACACACGTGGCACAATTTACAGGACCTCTGAATAACCCCAATTATAGTTCAGGGTTTCTTGTGGTACTGTATTTCTCTAACATTTTTCTATTCATATCTTCCAGCACTAGCTATAGTCCGCAGAGAGCTTCCACAGCATCAGAGGGATATCACTGTTTAAAGCTAATCAGTAAGGAGTAGGGCACAAAAGAATTTCCAGCATAGTAAATGTACTGGAATTTGCCATGATAGTGACAATACAATTCCAAAACTGAACAAATTCATTGCGTGCGTGCGTGCTTGCACACACACACACACACACACACACACACACACATAGAGAGAGAGAGGGGGGGGGTACTGCCGCACGTCCCTGCAGACTGCTGTCAGGCTGCTGAATAAACACACGTGAAAACCTGGACTCACCCCCCACTCGCCCATTGTAAATAGCACAGCCACCTTATGCAGCATATATGCAGTTGCGTATATGCTTATATCTTATATTTTATATTGCATTCTGTACTGTGGACAGTTTTTTTTCAATTTATTTGTGCATGTGTGAGACAAATAAAGGTTTTCTTATCTTATATACAGATGCTCCCCAGCTTACGAACGAGATACGTTCCGAAGGATCGTTCGTTAGCTGAATTTGTTCATAAGTTGCTTCAGTGCTATATTTTGTGTGGAATGTATGTTTAAGGCTTATATAAGTATGTTTAAGGTTTATATAAGTATAATAAAATGAAGTTTAATTTACTTTTGGAAGATGTACTCGAAGGCTTAAGGAGATGATGGAGGGGGAGGAGAAGGAAGAGGAGGATTTTATATCATGGGGCCGAGAGGGTCTTCGTCGCCGCTGGAATGGGCTTCAAGAGTTACTTCCTCCTCCGTAACATCAATGAAGGAAGAAGTTGAGGGTCCA
>NW_017805139.1:2710955-2744853 GCF_001891065.2 Hippocampus comes
TATATATATATGTGTGTGTGTGTGTATATATATATATATATATATATATGCGCGCACTGTGCTGAAGTTTCTTGTTTTTAACTCTGTGCCTCTGCAACAAGCCCAGTATTTTTCATAAATTGTCTTGAAACACTACTGTGCATATTTTAGGACCATGCATTTTAACAAAAAAAAATGAAATAAAATTGATACTGTTATCATTCGGAGTTGTGTTGAAAAACATTCACATTATGCTCTAACAATCGATGACTTCAAATCATGCTGAATGCCATTTGCACTGACTAAAAATCAGAGAAACGCATTATTTGCGTAATAATTTGGAATGGGGTATGTTAATATCTCTCAATTTAAAAAAAAACATCAAAGCTTTCGAAGCTGCATACTGAAACTTTGCAGTCTGTGGACATCCTTGCCACAGAGGTGCAGAATTAAACGTCACGTGGCTTTCCAAATTTGAGAATGCATGTTTTTCAACTGCCCCCCGAGTCAAGAAATATAGGATAACCAACACACACCCTGCTAATGAAAGGCAGGTCCCACACCCTCTTACACAATATGTTTGGAATTCTAAATGTGCTCCAGATTACGGTTATGATTTCAATTGGGGACACACATGAATTACAAAATATGTTTCCAATGAAATGGCCTCTGGATGGGTTCAGCTTTCAGAATATGACAGCAGTTGTGCATGTGGAATGTTTTCATAGACCAGGGTGCACAGCAAATTTTTGGCGTGGTTCTCAAATGAGCACCAGAGGTTGTTGTTTGGTGCTCATTTTGCTCCCGACCCACTACCTCATGGATGAACTTGACTACGGCACATCTGGGCAAGGTTTATCATTAATATGTGTTTTTCACTTTAAATTAAACTGAAAAAACTTTTTCCCCTTTTTTTGTTTTTTTTTTCCCCCTAATTGCGGCAACAAATACCACTGCTCCACAACGGCTGCTTATTGAAACACTACAATTTAGTGTTTGGTAAAAGACTTTCAATTCATATCAACACAATTGAGTTTTGTGGCCCATTCAAAAAATAAATTGCCCACCTCTGACTTGCAGCATCTATGCAACTATCTTGTTTAGTCAAGTTCTCGAGGGCACCCATCCTGTGCCCACTTTTTTTGTTGCACCACACACAGCTTTTCTGTAAAGACATTTTGACAGACTGTTAAAGTCGCCGTGAGTGACACAGAAAACCATCTCGCTGATGGCCCTCCTGCCAACCATCTCAAATAGGGCTGGGCGATATGTCATTATGGTATCGAAATCGAGATATGAACATTCAAGGTTAACGTGATCCTGCCACGCTTGTGTTGTGTGTAAACTCTGTCCAAACAATCACATTCCTCCTTTCAAGTTTGGTGTTGATTGACAGCCAATGCCCTCCAATAATCTTGGAGAGAGAGGGACGGGGAGCGCAGGGGATGCAGGACAGGACACCTATGAAAAATTCACTTCCGTGTTAGTAAGTGTTGTGAGCACATTTACGAGACACTGTCCAGTATATACGGTGCAAACATATTGTGTTTCGGAACATAACATGACCATATATTTATCATTTCAAAATTACCAAGGATTAACTGGTTCAGGTTGTTACAAAAATTTACGAGCAGCCCACGCCGCGTTGGTTCATTCAGTTGAATGGTAGTGAGCCTCGCCTTTCAATATAGCAACACTTCCTCATGATTATCGCCCACGTTCCTATTTCCTAAGCAGCACGCGTTTTCGTTGACTGACCTTTTTGTGGACTAAAAAAAGTCATACAATGCAACATGTTGTATGGGGGGGTGGGCTCAAAACAGTTCATATCACTAGGACTTCACACCACATCAATCTATGCATAAGTGCATACACAACCATCATCATGTGCAAACCTCGTGTGGTTAAACATTTTTTTCAAGCCACCCAATGTATCTATCCGTATTCAGAACCGTTATTTTTTACTAATTTTATGCTTGGAAATACTGGTACAGAACAACAAACATGATGCGCTTCAACACTGTTTTAGCATAAAATTGAAACAGTCAGAAAGACTGATAAAAAAAAAAAAGATCAAAAGTACAGGTCTATTATATTTCTGACAGACTTTGTTAATGTTGATGATTGTCAGTCAGTTCTAAAAAAAAAGAATCAGTAACATGCTTTCCAGATCCTGTTGTTTTTGTCTTCTGCTTAGTTTATATTGAACTCATAGCGATATCGTTATTGAGATATTTGGCAAAATTATGAAGATATGACATTTTGGCCATATCTCATTGCCCTAGTCTCGGGGCGAATATAACGAGGAGTCAGTCAGCCCTGTAGTCGTTGAGGTTTTTGACTGTCGTGGGACACAAATGTTAAGCTAGTGTCATTTAACAATAACAATGTCTCAGGTATGGGAAATTTCTCAAACATGCTATGCTGTACAGATTTTTGGTACAGGATACAGTTTTTTTTTTTGTTTTTTTTAAATCAAGCCCTTATCTATGGCATCCAATCTGAATGGAGGTGAAAAAAGGCAGTGTGGTCACATTGCGGCTCTTGAAAGTGGCCAGCGACACACCATTATCACTCTGCCCAAGCATCTGTTAGATACAGTATGTTTGGAGAAACTTTAAATCAGTCTCAAGCATTTTTATATGTATGTACAATAATTTTGTAATGTATCAAGAGTTTTTATGCCACTACTTGTGTGTAGACAAAAAGCCACAACACACAGGAAAATCACTGTTTTTGAAAATGTTTGGGTTTATGTCGATCTTAATGTTTTTTTTCCCTGCCAATCATGCATTTAATATGGCTGTCATATACCTTTCAGGCACCCGGTGGTAATGGGAAATGATGGAGGACAAAGGCCCTCGTGTAGCCGACTATTTTGTCGTGGCAGGACTGACAGACTCATCCAAGCCGTTGGACCAGGAAATCCACTTTGACGATGCCTGCCATAAAACTGCCAAGCCCAAGTCCCCCATCACTGATGTGGCTGTGGTCATCCGCTCGATGGGTGATGAGGTGCCGCCAGGGTTTACATGCATTGAGACTACACCAAGTGGACATTCTGCTGATCTCAATAATGGAGGACTTATGGCACCCCAGATTTTCCTATGCTACAGGCGAGGTTGCGACAAGCCACCACTCATTGAACTAGGGTAAGAGGCTCGGTTTTTCTGTCTGTCAAAGATAATGAAATATTAAAACACCATTGAAATTATGAATCTCAGATATGATTTGCAACTCTGCATGAACGTAACAATGCATCTGTTAGTAGCGTTTTACTTACCGACATGTGTAAATCTTAGTTAAAACAGGTCCATATTTTGTTATATCACATTGAACAATGCAATTTGTTCTTCACCGTAGCAGCGCTGACAGCAGTTACTTTCTGCCTGCCTTGCTGCTGTTCTTAGGATGTTGGTAGAAAAAGTGTAAAGAAGTACATGTACAGGTGTCGTCCTCATCAACATGTTTTGAAAAAGAGTAATTCAGTTCGTTTTCCTGTACTCCAGTAACTGGCAAATTGTGACAAAGAATAGCGGACTATTGCTGGAGTCTCAGACAACAGAGTTGGGTGCTTATCAGGCACTGACAAAGAGGCTCTGTTGAGACTGTCAGCAGCCTTTGTGTGCTGCTAGTTATGAGGGGCTACACATTTGTAGACATGAGTAGGACTAATGAGAACTGGACCGTTCTCTGTGTGGGCAAATGTATACATTATTGCTGATTTGTGACATTTCTAAGTTGCAATTTTTAAAAAAAGTTTTTGGCATATTTTTTGTCACAATGACATCTGAGGTCAATTATGAAAATAACTTGATCCCAGATGGCCAAAATGAGTCAAAGGTCACCATTCTTTTTTCTCGTGTATGAAGTAGCATACATTGATTTACTTTGAATTATGCTTGTTATGGTCACTGTGATGGGTTAAATAACTTAAGGTTGAGCATGCATTTATCCAGCCACTAACAATATTTGAATGTAGCATCACTTCACTCCTCCCCCACCCCCTCACGACGCTGACCAAAGCTGCGTGCTTCATGAACCTAGCACGTGACATGCAGCTCTATGTACACTGTATACAAGCCGACATTAGCCAATGCAGCTACGTTGGTAGCATGGCTTATCTCATGTTGGAAAGTAAACACACATGAAACGATACCGTTTTAGTGTTGTATTTTGTGGAATATACAGTCAATTAAAAATCGAAGAGAAGTGATCATCTTACCTGATGACCGGGTGAGAACGACTTGGAATATACAGTATTTCCCCTCTGTTTGTCTAAAGGGCTGTCCATTCCCTTCTTTTTAACTTTTTTTGCTAGCCAGAGTGCAAAAATACACTTATGAGATCTGTCAGTGTAACAGACTGGGAAAGCGTATGCGAGGTCACCTCTTCTGTCTCTGAAATCTTTGATTGGCAAATCTTGACAACTAACGAATACCTTATAATTATTAATTGTTAATTAATTATTAATTATCAAAGACTGCAAACTGCTTTTAAATGGAAAGTTTGTAGAGGTTAAAAGTACTTAATAAATCATGTTTTTTTTTTGTTGTTGTTGTTGTCCCTAACCCTAACCATATTCATTTGTTTTGTGTGAGTAATTACTGCATTGGTTTTGCTCACACAGTGTCCTCTATGAGTGGAAAGAGCGACTAAAGCAGGGCTGCCACCTTATCCAGACAACCCCCTCTGGTCGCCCAGCCAACATCAGTGGAAACTCATCCCAGCGCATCTATGTCACCTACCGGAGGGCACCTGAGAGCCAACCGCACGCTGCTCTGGCTGTCACCGACATCTGTATCATTATTCCAAGCAAAGGAGAGACACCTCCCCACACCTTCTGCAAGGTGGAGAAGAATCTGAACAGCAGTATGGTAAGATTCAATTGAAGGGATGTTTGGTGCTTACATATTCTGGTGTTTGACATGAAATAATATGCTACGCTCTTGTGTTCTTGTTCCAGTGGGGTTCCTCTGTCTACCTATGTTATAAGAAGTCTGTGACCAAAACCAACTCAATAGCATACAAAGCAGGTAAAATTTGGCGTTGGGCATAGACACTTCTGCTGACAATGAAAGTCTTTGTGAGCTGAATAATTGAAATAATTGGAGCAATATGCATAGCATAAATGCGTACCCTGAACAGATTTGTTAGATCAGTCTTTTATATACCAGTGGTTGCCCCGTTAGGTCACCATGAGCCAAGGCAGCAGTCCCCGCACTGTGTAGCAACCATTTTCATGTTGAGATATATTTTGGAGGACCAGTGTGATAGAAACGAACAATCTAGGCCAATTGCGGCTCAGCCATGATTGGTCGTTACCTGAGCCCAGAGCAACTGTATTCTAATTTTCAGTTGACATAGTTGAATTGCTCAACATTCAGTCCACATGAATAACTTAAACTGAGTAAAGGTCACACTTGTACCCCATGTGCTCTGTTTATTTATACCTATCTCTAGGTGGAAATGGCACTGATAAAATACAATTATGCACAGAGTTGACATGATTCAGCATTTTTGTTTTGTATATATTTGCCACATAAGAGTTGTCATTTTTCTTTTCACATGTCAGATGTATGTTTTAGTGAAATGTATAATCATACAGAAATGGATTTAGCTCATTGACAGCAGTTTTTTAATCAGTGTCCTATAAATCCTGTAAATGCAAATAAAATTATTTGACTAATCATCCATATGAGCACTGGTAACCTTGGCTAAGGATAATATTTCTTTTGGCTCAGTGACGTTACACTTTTTTTTCTCATTTAGGATTATTCAGCAGATATCCAGAGGAGGACTATGAGTCATTCCCACTGCCAGAATCTGTTCCTCTCTTCTGCCTTCCCATGGGGGCCACAATTGAGTGTTGGCCCGTTAACACCAAATACTCGCTGCCTGTTTTCTCTACATTTGTTCTAACTGGGGCCTCTGGAGAGAAGGTAGGATGGAGCTTGCAAGTTCTTCCCGTGCCTGCGTGGGTTTTCCCCGGCCGGGTACTCGGGTTTCCTCCCACATTCCAAACACATGCATGGCAGGCTGATTGAACACTCTAAATTGTCCCTAGGTGTCAGTGTGAGTGCGGAGGGTTGTTCGTCTCTGTGTGCCCTGCAATTGGCTGGCAGCTGGTTCAGGGTGTCCCCTGCCTACTGCCTGAAGACAGCTGGGATAGGCTCCAGCACCCCCCGTGACCCTTGTGAGAATAAAACGGGTCAGAACATGGATGGATGGATGGACAAACATATTCCTCAGTCACATTTTGAGTACCGGTAATATATAGTCAACCTCCTCATAATAACACACAGCACATAGAAATACTCACTTGTCCTTAGGCCTGTCGTCATTCGCAAACAATCTAGTTGGTTTGTTGATAAGGTCTTTTGGGCTTTGATCTGTCCAAAACTGTTTGATACTTCTGGGAACCATGGCAGTTTTTAGGGCAAATGTAATCACCAGCTCCACTAACCTCTGTTTGTTTGACCCCTACATTGATTTTCAGTAAAAGAGTGGTGTGCTTACTTTATTTGGCTTTTTAATGTTGCGGTATGACCAACGACCCAGGTGCAGGAAAGTTTTTGTGCACAAAAAGCAAAAATAATTACCTTTTGGGGAAAAGGTCTACATTCAAACAGAAAAAAAAAAAAAAAGAGGGTGGGAGGGATCGGGTCACAAAAATTCAATAACTTGAAGCGATGGCACTGTATCATGAAACCTCAGAGCCAATGTGGCTAAACAAAATTTAAAAAATCTCCTAGCCACACTTCAATATAGCTAGCCATGGCCTCACATTTGTTTTGATGCTGTCTTTTTACATACGCTACCCATACGCGCACATGGACATGGTTGAGACAATGTAGTTTTGGAAAATCATCCCTCAGCAATCCTGGCCACCTTCCCTCTCATGAAAGCCTTTGAATACCCTTCTTTTTCACACACCTTGCAGAAAAACATAATGTCCTCAATTTGTCTGAGCCAGGATAATTTACACAAACAGTCAGACTTGAAATGATGACTCGTCTCCCATTATTTCGCTGTGTCGCAGTCAGTCATCCTGCTGTTTTTTTTTTCTCTTCCCCACAACACGGGACGGGGGCGGGGGGGATTTCAAATTGTTTTGCGCAAGTCAGGAGCAATGCTGTTGTTTTATAGTGCAGAAAGCAACAAAATAGTTGCACATTCTTCTCTTTAGGGTCCCAGTCCCAGCAGCTTGGTAAACCTCGCGACGATGCTCACGGCATATGTAAACATTGCATCATCGGATTGATGTATTGATGGAGGGGTAACATTATCCTGTGACTAGTAGTCACAAACTTTTTAGCTCGGGGGCCACATTGATTTCTAAATTTGACAGGTGGGCCGGGTCAGCACAAGATATGGTACATATCCTAGACGATGGGCTATTAATCAACACACATCTTTTTGTGTTCAGGTATACGGTGCAGCCATACAATTCTATGAGCCCTACCCACAGGAGTGTCTCACTGATCAACAGAGCTCCCAGCTGGGTCTACTTAACACAGACACACCCAAAGCCTCCCCCTGCAACAGCCCAACTGATGTCACCAACAAGAACACTTCTTGCACCTGCTCTGTCTACACCAACAAATGTATCTGCCTGCTTTCTCACTGGCCCTTCTTCGATGCCTTTCGCAAGTTCCTCACCTTTCTGTATCGCTATTCCATCTCTGGCCCTCATGCCCTGCCAATTGAAAAGTGAGTTCTCCATGCTGTGTCTTTGACTTTTTTTAATCTACATCTCCCACATTTGCTTTAGGAATACGGTCACCGGCATGCGCCTTGTTTTGATGAGCTGAGTCCTGTTATCTCGATAATTGACCCAGGTTTAATCATGGTATTGAGTGATAGTTATCGGTTTTGCCATGTAAATGTGCGGATAATGAGCGTCATAACTAACACAATGTTGATTTTTGATTCAAGCTGAGAAAAGTTTTCATCACAACCGCATAGCCCGACCCCAAACACACTGTTGCATTGTGATTGCTTGGAGCAAATCAACAGGCTTGGGACATGATGGATTCTGGGGGGTTTGTGTGAACTCACAAATCCTGCAAGAATTCAGGTTGCAGGCATGGTTAGGAAGGTCTCTTGTGCTCAGACCAAGCTCATGCCTCATGGCGTCTAAATGAAGGACAGTAATAGTAATACCCTTGTATTTGACATTTTAGATGTTGTATGTTTTTTTTGTATACGGCATCTCTTTTTTTCACTCAGATATTCTTTTTTTCACAGGCACATCTCTCATTTCATGCACAAAGTTCCTTTCCCGTCTTCTCAGAGGCCTCGCATCCTCGTGCAGGTAAACATTGATGTTAAGAGTAGATTAACCCTCATTGTAGTGCTACAAAAGGATGGAATTTGTGATCTTTTGTAATTATGATCTTATCTCAAACGTCTAAAGACAATAAAGTATGGGTGTTGTACCAATCTTTTTTTTACGTTTATCTTTGCATACTTACATATTGATTTTATCATTTCCACAGCTTTCCCCTCATGACAGTCTGATGTTGAGCCAGCCTGTATCTTCTCCATTACCACTCAGGTAAGAGTTTCAGGAGTTCATGTATTGTAGAGGTTTCATAGTCCCATTCATTTTGTGAACATAGTCATTCTCTCAATGATTAAAGAATAGATTGTTTTCCAAGGCCCATAAATCAGATTATTCTTTTGGGCATTCGTCTTTTCTGTAGTGGCGGACGATTTTCCACATTACTCCAGAACTTGGGTCCAGAGAATGCCATCACCCTGCTGGTGTTTGCTGTCACTGAACAAAAGATTCTGGTTCACTCATTACGACCGGCAGTACTGACCAGTGTAACCGAAGCTTTGGTGTCTGTAAGTTACTAAATTCAGATCTAGTGACTTGTCTTTGTGTCATTTCCAATTGTATCCTTCAGTACATCTTTGCAATCATGCGATCGATTTCTTTTTTCAGATGGATCTAACCTAGTATGTGCTCGTATTCCTAAAAACGATGCACTCATCATCAATAACCAAAATAAATGACTGTCGATACAAAGTAAACCAGAAATTGAAGTAAATGCACAACTGTTGGTTTGAAATATTCATTCTCCTCAGATGATCTTCCCCTTCCACTGGCCTTGCCCGTATATTCCCCTTTGCCCCCTGGCACTGGCAGATGTGTTGAGTGCCCCATGCCCATTTATCGTAGGAGTGGACTCTCGTTATTTTGAACTTTATGACCCGCCACCAGATGTGAGCTGTGTGGACCTGGACACAAACACCATATTCCAGTGAGTGCACCCTCCTCAATTTAATTCTCCAACATTTGTATACAGTTCAATTTAAATGGATGCAGCCTCTTTGAACGGTGAACTTTTTATCCATTTCTTTCTGTTCATTCTGAGTATCTGCCTTCACATACAAATTGATCTTTTTATGTATTTTATGCAATATTTGAGTTGTTGATGTAGAGTACATTGTGTACAATTCCCCGCTATTTCCACAGTGGTCACATGTGTACAAATCATTAGTTCTAAGTAGAGTGGTATAGCCTAGGCGGCACTCTTTGGTGGGGTTTTTTTGCGGTGTAGGACTTGTTGCAATATGACCTGAGGCCCACTAGAACTAAACTGTCTTATTTTCTAGTAATGAAGATAAGCGTACCCTCACATGGAAGAGCTTGCCCAAGAAAGCCTGTAAAAACCTAATGAATGTGCTGAACAATCTCTACCAACAACTAGTTGATGGTGAGTACCGACTGAGACAGTAGACATTGAAACCTTTCCCCCGACAGTGCTGTTGTAGCAGACACAGTGGAACACATGAGGTTATTGTATCTTAATTTTATGGCTCTAGTTGTAGCTGTGAATTATTGTTTTTTTATTTTTTAATCTTTTTTTTTTTTTTACTTCTCTGTCCTCAGGTCAGCACCGGTCTGATAGCCTGCTGGAGCTCAGTATGAGTGATTTAACAGAGTTAAGCTGTGGGAAAAGTCTCCATACTGTGGAGCTCGAGATCCAGGAAACCTTTCTGCGCTTCATGGCAGCCATTTTAAAGGGATACCGTTCCTTCCTGCGTCCCATCACCCAGGCACCATCTGAGAAAGCCACAGATGCCAGCTCACTTTTTGACTTGCAAGGTATGGGAGATATTTTAGTTGGAGCACAGCAACTTGTAGGGACCAATTGAGATATTCTTACTCACCAGCCTACGAGTGCACACACTTACATTACATCTACATCAAGTTCACAGCGTATCTGCTTTTTCTCTTCAAAAGAAGCCCTGTTGTATCAGTATCAGATGAATGAATGATGGCTAGGATAATGCACCAGAAGACTAAACCTTATTATATTAATGTTTGACTGTTTTCTTGCAGATTTAAAAAGTGCTCTGATGGAAATTTAATGAGCGGTTGAGGAGCTCTTATTCATTTTAGTGTGATTTGCCTCCCAGTTATAACTACCTGGCAGTGGCCAGCGGTGCATTTGGTACCTGGGCTTTCAATTGAATCACCAGACTTCAACCACCTCTTAAATTCCCACCACTATCCCATAATAGTAACTATTGATACTATAAAAAAATGCAATTTACAGCATGCAACTCTGTTTTGTGCTTTGTTCATACTGTACATCATCATATTAATCTACTAGCATGATAAATTCATCACAAATGAAAAAAATACACCCTATCCAGCCAAGTGAGGGTGAATGGTTGTTTATCCATATGAACCATACGACTTGTGACCAGTTTAGGCTGTATCCTGTCTCTCACCCATCGTCAGCTGGGATCAGGTCTAGTCCACTGGTGCGGTGCCCCGAATGAGGACAAGTGCTTTCGAGAATGGACGGATGAGTAGTTGAATCCATCCTGTTTATCAGTTCTCAATAAGGTCTATTTAAAAAAAAATAAAACACAATGTGCTAAATTGTTCGTTGTTTTGAAATTGAAAGATTTGTCAAGTTCCTGTGTCAGCTGCTGATGTCTTCTGTTTGGCCCTTCACAATGAGAACATTGCAGCTGAATTCATTTGGGGCTATGATATGATATCATAGTTTATTCTTTTGAGAATAGCTGTTGCCAATGTTAAATGTGACAAAACATGGTTTTGTGTTATTATGATAAACAAAAGAGAACAGCCCATCTTTATTACTATTTGATTTTAGACTAACTGTATAGTATTGTATTCTAATAAATTGTAATTGTATTTATTTTTGCTTTACGACAAAAATAACAGCTACATCTCTTGATTAATTTGTCAGTCAAATTCTCAAGGCACAGAAGTTATGTGCTACTGTACGATTGTTTGACAGAAGACATACTACATACCAAATAAGAAATGTTAAATGTTGTCTTTACAGAGTTGAATGTACTGTCGTGATGTACTGTAGCTCAGGCTGGATGAACTTTTTTTTGAAGTTCTTAAATGCTTACAAGTGATTTACAATTGCTACATTCTCCTTTGAAACCTGTGTCTGTTTTTTCTTTTCTATTTGCATTTAGATTTTTTGTTTGTTTAATTTCAATGAATTCTGCTCCTTGAGAGATTTTGATATTTTGGAAATCTAGCCTTACTCAGGGTTTACATTTATAAAACATATTACGGAGACTTGAGCTGAGCCGTACTATGAGCGTATGAGCTATGTGTGGCACTTCTAACAAAACATTATCATCTTTCTCTCCAGGGTTCTTGAAAAGCCGTGACCGCTCCCACCAGAAGTTCTATTCACTGATGACCAAAACCCAGATGTTCATCCGTTTTATTGAGGAGTGCTCCTTTGTTAGCGACAAAGATGCCAGTCTGGCCTTCTTTGATGACTGTGTAGAAAAAGTGAGCATCTACATTAATAAGAATGAGATCCAACAATGATCCCCAGAGAGAAAAATTTTAGATCAGAACAGCACAGTAATAAAACTGACTTGACATGCAGTATATGATGTTGAAGGTGCTAGTATCACTGGACTCCACCCTCCCCTTCCTGTGTCCCTGACCAATGCAATGCTCCTCACGAACATGCACGCGACATGCATTGTTGTATACAATTAGCTATGGCTGTTAGATTAGTAGCGTGGCTTACTAATGTTGAAAATTGCCAAACATGAAATGTTACAGGTTTGGTGTTGAATATTTTGGACTGTACAATCATTGAATAGTATGAGAGCTGATAAACTTACCTGATTATCCAATGAGAACGACAACTTTGGCGATGGTTTTCTAGGACTAGCGATGCATCAAGAGAGTGTGTGTGTTCATGCACAAAAAAATGATTGCCACATTATTCGATCACACCTTCCGTCTTTGGTCTCTGATTGGCCAGCTTTTTCACGGCAGAAAGTGTGTGTGGTTTTTTGTTTGTTTGTTTGTTTGTTTGTTTGTTTGTTTGTTTCTCACACAGCAAACTCTATAATATCAAAAATGCAAAAACTATAATAAAGTAAATAAGACTAAAATATGGACCTTTAAGAGATGAAGACAATTGTTTATGATTATACATCACTGGCGATGGTGAGGGTTGAATGGATGCACGTGTGAATATGGAACGATAAAGGTGTCAAAGGCTGATTGGGAGCAGAATCACTTCATTCAAAATGAGAGTGCAAAAGCTTACACTTAATTTGAATTCTGTCAAATGACACTGTTGACATAGTCTAACATCTCAGTCTGACTTTATCTTCAGCAAACCTCTTATGTTGTACCAACTGTTATTAATTCGGTCTGGTGTTACTGTCTTAAATTTTAATCCACTTTTCATTCACTCATTTTTTTCCTATTCTGTCTGCCTCTCTTTGTGAGCAGCTGTACAGCTCTGACCGGAGTGCTGAAAAGGGGGTCAAGGTATAGTATTTTTGTTGTTATGGGTATTTCTCTTCCTTTTTGGCTACTTGTCAACTTCTTAATGTTTTTAAACTTTATTAAATGAAATAAGAAATATTTTAAACTATAAAATACAATGCTGGGAGGGGATTAACTGGGTCTTCACAGATTTCAAAGTGTTTTTTCAAAAATATTATCAAGGGCCTCAAATTGAGTAAGCAGCAGTTACTACATCTGTGTGACGTGATATTGGCACCTGTCAACGTCATACGTCCAACCGGATCATTTCATCTGGGTTTTCAATCTAAAAGATGTACTGGAAGTGAAATGGTGACCTTGTACCATCATGTTGGTTTCTTCTCTGCAGGTAGATGGTGACAGGCCAGAGGAAACCAGGCTGATAGAGACTGATGAATCTTACCGCAGTGAGCACACGGTCTTCATCACACCTCCAGAGTTGCCTCCTCTGCATGAGAGTGAAGAGCATACATTATGCTACAGGTAGAACAAAATTGAAGGAACTAAAAATAAAAAGTTCATTACAAATTGGGTATCATGTAGAAGAGAAGTAAACGGGGCTTTCCAGTGCTAAAACAATATATTGTCAAGAGGCCTCGTTACAATAGAGAAACAGTCTCAAGTAATGTGTGAAAAACGATTTGTCTCATAATGTCTGTATGCATGTTCTTCATTAGATATGATGGCTTCCCAGTTTTAAGTCTTGACCTTTTTGACCCAGTGGAAGGACTTCAGACCCCAGCTTCTCGCCTCAATGCCAGGCACAGCTGTCCCACCAGCCCCGCACCCATGTTTCGGCGCAGCAAGCAGGTGAATGTCACAGTAGCAGCCTGCTACGAACATGAACATAGCTTAGGTCATTTTATAACTCTGGCACCTTCTCAGAAACTATCGACATGTCTCTTTACCACTACAATTTTAAAAAACATTAGAAAAGCTGTTCAATAACAGGTTGGATAACTACTTGCACAGACACAAATTACTCGGCGAAAGGCAGTATGCTTTAGATCAAACAAATCAACAATATTGGCATTAATATTCTACAGTAGAGTCAGTAGAGAAAATTACTGCTTCATTGGAACAAAAATGATACACTATTGGAATATTCATAGATATAAACAAAAAAAAAACTGAATTTGATACAATCCACCACAATATGTTCCTTAAGAAACTGAAGCGATTATGGTGTCAGGGGAAGGGTACTGGACTGAATGAGGAGTTATTTGACTGACAGAAGACAGTTTGTGAATCTTGGGGATAAGTATTCAACATGTATAATCATTGTGGGGTCTGGAGTATGAATAATTTCGGGCTTCTAGTGTGTGTGGGTGTGGGTGTGGGTGATTACATGCGGATATTTAAGAATATTAAATGGTGAAGTAGATAAATAATAATATTGAAGGAGAAAGAGGTGGTACGTGGGATTAAATAAATTGCATTTATTCTCACCCCTTGTCGAACATGTAAGTGAAATTGCTAAATTGCTGTTCTGTTTTGTTTCTATGTTGCTTTGACTGGATGTTTTGTGCAAATATTCTTTCTTTTTTATTGCTTGTCCATGTAATGTGGTTTATATCATTTGCATGTTCAGAATAAAAAAACAAAGAAATAAAATACAACCAACAAAAAATATCAAGTGAATCATGTGCCTAAATCGATAGCAGATGGGGTTTTTTTTTGTTGTTTTTTTAAAATTCATTACTACATAAAATGGTTAATGTGAGAGTCAGAAAGATGTTTGAGAATATGTTCCCCAAAACCATCATGATTCATTTTATTGTTAGATTGTATTTCATTATTTTAAGTTAACTGTTCTGTAAAGCGTTTTGTTTCAGCTGCAGCTTTTGTGAAAGCACTAACTAGATAAAAAAAAGCTGCATTGCTTCCACATTATTACACTATATGGTCATAGTAATGCTAACTGCTCTCTGAACGAATGCCATAAAAATTTTACTCAAATAGCATGCGTGTAAAAAGTATGACTGGCAGTCTTCCCAATCCATAATTTTAACTTCATAGCTTCTTTTCACCCTGCATTCCTTTTTGCCCACAGGAGATTAAATCAGCCCAGAAAATAGCCAAAAAATACTCGTCCATCCCAAAGCTGTGGTCCATGTGCCTCCTGCGCCATTGTTATGGCCTCTGGTTTATCTGCTTGCCTGCATATGTGAAGGTTTGCCATTCGAAGGTACGAGCACTTCGTACCGCCTATGACGTCCTCCGTAAGATGCAGTCTAAGAAGCTGCAGCCACCTGATGAGGTGACGTATTCTAAGAATGTCCTAATGTCATGTCATTCAGCCCTTGGCTGTTCAGTCAACTTTTGTTATTTAATCTTGTCTTAACAATTTTATTCATCTTTATGCAGGTGTGTTACAGAGTGCTGATGCAGCTTTGTGGACAATACGGTCAGCCTGTCCTTGCTGTCAGGGTCCTCTTTGAGATGAAGAAAGCAGGAGTCCACCCCAATGCAATCACATACGGCTACTACAACAAGGTACTCACATATATCTCTGAGAATTATACATTAGTAATATATAATTTTTATGTTAAGTCATTTTTCAGCAGTTACTTGTCATTTAGGTATTCGTAAAACTCGAAGACAACAGACTGTGGAGTAAACCCTTACTTTCTTTATTAGTTGTAGCGTTGCCGTTAACATTTTCGTCTTTGTATTTTTGTATTACCCCTGACACCCCTGAAAGAAACTGCAAAAAACAAAGACTGGGTTAAAGGCGATCAGCTGATATCGACCTGCTTTGTATCATGCCCCATTTTGAGGTGAGAATATTCTCTATCCTCTTTTTTTGACAGGCGGTGTTGGAAAGCACATGGCCAACCAGCACGAGAGGAGGCTACTTCCTTTGGATGAAGCTGAGGAATGTTGTTCTGGGTGTGGCTCAGTTCAAACAGTCACTACGGAAACATGCCCCTCCTCCGCAGAGCCCACTGTCAGGTAAATTCGCTGAGAACGTATTCTGAAATGTGGTTTCGTGAGAATCCTCAAATGCTGTTTGCCAACTGAAATTAAAATGCGCAGTGGTACTTTTGTTTGTTTTTTTTTTAATTTAGATGGCAGCGACATGGATGCTGTTAGTCATGGCAGCCTGGATAGCGCTGCTGACACAAACCTGAACGAGCAGGGCGCTTACACCGCTGACACCATCAAAGTAGATCCCACCGATGATAGATCTAGCACAGGTATAATTCAACGGCATGGCTCAGTCTTTTGCTGAACGACATGTTTTTTGACAGAATTCTTTTTTTTTTTTTTTTTTTTTTAATTTTAAACACCCTTCCTCCCTCATTTGTCCCTTGCCACTCCATCACTGGTCACTTCTTCATTTCGCTCCACTTTGACTGGTTATATTCCTTCATATCATTTCATGTCTCTTCATGGTTTTGTGGCTGTGGTTTCTGCTCTGCTCTGTCTCTAACGCTGCCCCTCACTTTGGCCCTGCCTGTGTTGCTTCTTGCATGCAGTCAGCCATGTGGGCGCCTGGGCCCACTCATGCAGGGGGGGCTCTGAGCACAGAAAACCCACCCTCAATCCAGGTAAAAGTCTCTTTCCTTCTGACCATCTCTGCTCACCTTAACTGACCCATAACTGTTTGTGTTTTCTTTCAGCCCTTTCATTGCTACCATATTTTTCTGGCGTTTTCGTCTCAGATCTTTGACCTTCTTAACTTCAGTCAGTCATTTTCTTGGGGTGTATTTGTGTGTTGTTTGGCCCTCTGCTATTCTTGGCATGGTCACCCACGAGGACTTTATCATTGATTATTGCAAATACTTATCAAGACAATTTTTTTTTTTTTTTTTTTTTGGGCCTTGCTCCGAAAGGCTAAGATGGTTCACAGCAGAGTCAGAAGAAGCGATGCCGAGTTTATACAATTTCTTTATTTAGAGATTACAATGGACGGATGTTAGGAAGAGGAGCTTCAAAAATATCCCTCCATCCATCCATTTTCGGATCCACTTTATCCTCACAAGGGTCGCGGGGGGTACTGGAGCCTATCCTAGCCGTCTTCGGGCAGTAGGCGGTAGACACCCTGAACCGGTAGCCAGCCAATCGCAAGGTGCACACAGACGAAAACCCATCCACACTCACACTCAGGGACAATTTGGAATGCTGCTTCAAAAAATAATCACTGCAAATTGATTCTTTGGCAGTAGTTAGTATGAAATTAGCAACTGGTCTCCACCGTTGATTTGCTTAATTTATTTGGATTATACAATCGTAGCTAACTGTAAACTGAGGCATTTTGTACTCTACTGTGAACTCTGTGATTGTTTGGTTTGCCATCAGGTACCTTGGTGCTTGTCTTGTCCCTCTCATCTTTCCCCCTATTTCATCATTTAATTGTGCCATTTTGTCTCCATTTAGGAGATCAATCAGATTTGGGATACAATTCGCTGTCCAAAGAGGAGGTTCGCAGAGGAGACAGCTGTGCACAGGATTCCATTCCTGACAAGGATAAGAAAGAGAGCGACTGCAGTTCTTGTCAGTAATCTATTTGATGTCATACCTATTGATATTTTGTTTAATTGGGGTAAAATAACTTGGCCGTCTATTCTGTCACAGGATTTTAAATTGTGCTTTTTATATTTGTAGTGTCAGAAACAGAGAGCACCAAGGGAAGTAAAGACTGTCTTCCTCAGCTGGACGTGGAGATCAATTCTTCCTTGCATTCCCGTGGCATTGTAAGAAGTTGTCAATATGACAATTCGAAATGTAGAACTAAGACCTCCTCAAGCACAGGTAAAAGTGACTGATAATATCATTTCTGTAAAATGTATTTCCATTCCGCTTGTCTTCATTCGAGTTAGGAGTGAGTTGAAGTGAGCTGCAGACAATTACAATAAAAGGGTTGAGATGATTGACTTGATAGATCCTAATCCTTAAACATTTCCAGGATTTTATGTAGCTCAGGAAAAAGGAGTCTTTTCTCAAATGTGCACTTTTGAGTTGAAGACAAACGTAAATATAACAAATCTTTGGTGATAAATATTGGTAGTCCAACTTAGGCTCTGAAATAATTGTAGCAGATTTCAAAAGCAGGACCTAAATTAAAAATCAATCTTAATTGCTGGGAGGGTACATTGAGGAGGGTTTATTGATGAAAAGGGGTCGGGGGGGGCATTCTGAAGAGACTGTTTGCCTTGTTTTTTTTTTTTCCATTTGTGCACAAAATCAGAAGTTAGAAAAAGAATTGTTTTCCATGTTTTCACTTTACTTTAGGAATAGTGAGAATTCATTTAATCTTAAATTTGTTTGGTTTAAAAAAAATCTTCTTTTGAAAAATGAATGAACGACTGATACGCGGATTCACACCGCCTATTAACTGTTTTTTCTATTTGTGCACAAAATCGGAAAGTAGAAAGCGAGCCTTGTTTTTTGTTTGTTAATCAGCAAGTTTAAATAAACCGATTACCATTCCGATCACAAGATGGGATATGTCTATGTAAATTATTTGTTTTATTTAACTGTAAACACGTGTGTACTCTTTACTGTGCATCAACGGACGTATTCTCAAGCATTTTTACCAATGTTTAGCAGTTTTTGCCATGCTCTAAGGAAGGGAGGGAGGATTAAAAAACTGGGTGATTTGAATATAAAACATTTATTTGTTAACAAATGAGCAGAACTGCATGTTTACCAACATTGCCACTGCTTTCTAAACATATAATGCAAAAAGAAGTCAACTTTTTCAAAATTATTTTAATGAATAATTTGTGGATTTATGAGCCATAACGCCTGCATGAAAGAATGAAGTGAATTGGATTACTGATTTTGTATAGTAGTCTTGTACTGTGTGGATGACGGCCATGGGATTTAAATGTTGTAGATCTTTATTTATTTCTGAAAGGTTCGCTTCTAATCAGTCTTTTCATAGTGTAATCCAAAACTCAAAAGATCCTCTTGACTGTATGCAGGGCAGGATTTGCCAAACTTTGGAGTGATGGTTCATTGCAAAAATACACATAACAAAAATAGCACTGAGCCTACTGTAATGAGACTGCCATTATGCCTGCTGGCGTGCAGTGGAGGGAGCGATGCTGGTCAAGATATTGATTCCTCTGATACCACTAAGATTGATTGACCAAGTGATAATGAGACTTTTTATACTTTAGTCATTGGAGGTACTGTGTTTGTAGTATTGTACTAGAAAATGAAGCATTGGTATGGATTATCAGACGCACCCAGGGAGCAGAGCGGCATCTCGCGTAGCAAAAAGAATAATACAGCAGTAACATATTGAAGCACCAAAAAGTATCACTGGTGATCAAAATTAATTTGTGTCATCCCGCCACAGATAAATGTGTATGTGAAAAACATTGCAGCTGCAATTTCTTATTTCAGTCGGATCAGCGAATTAAGACTGAGAAGTCACAAAATGTGCATAAATGGCAAAATACTGGCCGATCCAATATAGCTGATCAGATCAGTAGATAGGCTCCTTCCAAATTAGTGGAATGAAACTCACTGTAAAATGAAGGCTTCTCTCCCGCTTTCTTTTTTAGGCCATGTTGCAGGTCTTCTCTTCACTTCTTCCCTGGAAGAGATCGGTGAGATCCAATCTAATAGCTTGCTCAGGAGACACAAGAGCACTCTGGAAGAAGTTGTTGGCGGTGGCTCGGCTTTTGACTGGCAGGGTGTGAGGGGGCGTTATATGAGTGGTGACAAAGTAGAGACCACCACCGTCCTTGGTCTGGGTATGAGGCAGGGTGAAACAGACCCAGTTAAAATAGCAGGACATCTTGGCGCTGATGCAAAAATTCTCTCTAATACCAAACTTGGTAAGAGCAAGAGGCCTCAGTCATTGGAATTGAGTGGTTTAGAGGAGACTGCTGTCACGAGAACTTGTCAAGATGAAGAGGAGAACGACTCAAGTGATGAGGACACACATAATATCGAAGCAATTTTTGATTTGGAGGACTTGGATTTGGATAAAACTACCACAGGAGTTGGAATGACTTGTCAAAAAACCTGCAGATCTCATGAGAAGGATGTTGAATGCAGCCCCAGCTTCTGTGGCATGAGTAATGTGGCATCGAGTGGAACTGTGAATCGCACAGGCATCGCGACGGGCTATGACCCTCTATCCATACTAGCTGCAGCATCACACTCAGAGCAGCAAAAGGAGCATCCGCGCCCAGAGGATGACAGCACACCCACCGCCAACAGGCATCTGGCAAGGGAGATCGAGCTGTACATGAAGCACATGGGGAGCCCACTGAGCAGTCGTACACCAAGTGTGGATCTGCAGGACCCGGCCAGCCCCCTCATCTTCCACCCTTCTTCACACTCTGTTACTCGAAGAGCTAGCTTACCCCATAGCTCCCCCTTTCGGACCACAGCAGTGCCACGGTCTCGCACCTTCCACCCTCCCTCGCCCCCCCAGCTCAGATCACATCAACGTCTGTGGTCATCACCGCCCCGTCGCAGCGCTAGCACCACCCCTAGTCCTTGCCCTAGCCCGCGCCCAAGGTCCTATAGAGAGAAGACAAGCAGGATGCAAGTCGCAACTCCCTCACCATCCTCCTCCTCTTTTGTTCTTGACACACTGCTGACACCAACACTGGATGTTTTCAAAACCAGTATGTTTTCTGCTGGGAAAGGTGTGGCGGAGAAGGCCAGCCGTTGGTACTCGCGTCTGTCTACATACACCACACCGACCAAGGTAAACCTATAAAAATGTGTCCTTCATGAAGGCGTGCACACAAATATTATGAACACAAAATAAGAGCGAGCCATAGCTTTGACAAAAAAAAAAAAAAAAAAGTCAAGCTGTAACTGTCAGCAGCGATTTTAACATTCTAATTTTAGTGAAAGACAAACATAGTACATCATCAAGAAAACAATGTCTCCTAACATCATAACTATTTTGAACTAATAACCAATGTGAGTAAATTGCATACATCTTCATAAAATGCTCAATTTGTGTAATATTAAATTCGCTGGAACCTGAGTCACTATCATAATTTGGGACAATAGGAACATGTCTAGACATCACTAAGTTTAACACTCGCATGAAGCACACTAGTGGGCAAGTATGTCTGCTGTTTGAACAGACATAATGCAGGGAGGGCTTCAACTTGACTAACTGCGGTGCATGCATGTGTTATGCAATTTAATCTATAATAGTGTTAAAGTTCATCATGTGTCCTGTACTGAATTGCTATAGTTTCTGTGCCACAAATGTAATTCAATTCTTTCATCATTCAGTGTTTTTGTGTGACTTTATCGTACGTGTGAGCACTGTCTGAGCTTGCCTTGTTTGCTGTTGGATCAATAATGTTCCAATCTCTGCTCATGCAGGACACCCACCGTCTCAGTGGGTCTGAGCTCGACGTTGGGTATCCAGATTCCTTCTCCGATCAAGATGAGGAGCACAAAAGGGAGTCAAAGAGCGATATGGTTTCCCCACAAAAGAATGGGCCTCTTGGCCCAAAGGGACCTCGAATAAGTCCTAGACCAAGCCCTTTCCACAGCAGACTAAACTGTCCCACTGCATCAGCAAGCCACAGAAGACCAACAACTCTGCTTTCTGGTACAGTAAATCCTTACATTTTAATTAATACATGAACATGACTGCCCACTTTCGCTCTAATGCTTAAATGCTGAGAACAATCGTTCAGGTTTGCTTGCAAATTGCCATTGATGTATCGGTGCACTTTAATGCCATAACATCAATCTGTAATATATGTCATATTGCCACACACTTTTCCCATCTTTCATAATCTTACAGGCGACCTCTCACCACCTGGCTTCCCTTTGTCAGACAAGTCAGACGTGGGCTCCTCACACTACACAAGCAACACCAGCATCTTCAATAACTATGCAATGGAGGTGAACACAATCGGCACAATTTGTTTGTAATAAACCGATTGACAGAGCTATTACTTTGATTTTGTATGAAATATTGTCCCTTAATCGTAACACTTGGATGAGCAGACTTAAATTTTTCTATTGACTATTTTGTTTGCATTCTCAAGTAGATGGACATTTTTGAGTCATGAAAATCTATATATATATATAAAATATAAATAAGGTGACCGTAAGACCTTGGCGCATAGGTAGAACACATGAAAGACAACTTCAAACTTTACGCGTACCTTCAACTTTTTATTCATGGAACATTAACAGTTGAATTAAATGAAAAAAGATCTCATTATCCTATGTGTCCAGATTTTACAGACACCCTCTGTGTGTGTGTGTGTGTGTGTGTGTGTGTGTGTGTGTGTGTGTGTGTGCGTGTGTGCGTGCGTGCGCGCGCGCGCATATACTGTAGAAATATCGAATATTTATTTATTTTTGCTCAAAGTATTTTCAATTTGTCTCTTTCGCCACCCCCAGCTGTTGATATCAAGTTGTTCACGGTGTAAGACATGTGACTGTTTGGTCTACGATGAGGAAATCATGGCTGGTTGGACAGCTGATGACTCCAATCTAAATACCATCTGTCCCTTCTGCGGAAACCCTTTCCTTCCTTTTCTTAACGTGGAGATTAGAGACACGAGAGGACCCGGCAGGTAATAAAATATCCCGGTAGTTTAAGTCATGGCATCCAGATGCAGTGTACAAGTCCACTATCATAGCATGGTCAATGATGATGATTGTCAATGTGATTCGATCCCTTCTTTTGTTCTTAGGATGTTCCTAAAGGGAAGCGCATCTGTCGACGAGGCGATGAGCTCTTCATATTCTGCCTCCACGGGCTTTGGCACAGGGACATCCACCTTGTCCACCCCTTGTCCCAACACTGCTATCTCGCCACCCTCCCCCGGTATTTCTATCCAAGACCGTTCAGTGAGATCGAGGTACAAAGATGTCATGATATTCTTTTACCGAGTGTCTTTTGATATGGTGCAGTTTTGACTGGAAGAAGGTTATTTTTCCACAGACCTCGATCTATGAGATCTCACGGTGTCAAGATCCCCTCAGAGTGGCGCCACGGGGCTTTTTCTTCTGGATTGGCCATGGCCCGTAGCGTCAGTGCCTTTGGTCCAGCTGAGGAAACATACCAGTGCAACCATTTTGTGCCATTCTCTGGCAGTTTACCCAGCCGCTTGAATGAAACCACTGTATGTGCCACACTGCTGATACCAGAGTATCGTCAAAATTATTATTTTTGACCCTAACATTTTCACGCTGAATGAAAAATAATTTTGGGTCATAATGAAAAATAATCTCGAGTCAAATCTAAATAAATTTGGTCAGCAACATTGTATTTTAACAAGATGAGAAATTGTGAATAATTTCAAATAATACGCGATCATTAAGTATCCCCAAAAGTGCATGCCACAGATAACGTTGTACTTTAATAAACTTAGAAATACCGGTACATGCAATTATTTAAATGTTGGAGACCTAAAGTGAGCATGTATTCTACATTTATAAGACAGAGCTAACCTGTCATGCGAATTGTATCGTGTACCTCTGTGGAGATTGCATGTTCTCCCATACTTGCATGGGTTTTTTTCTGTGTATGCCTGGCTTCCATTATTGTTAGGCTGACCTGCGCTTAGACGAGGACTGCTGCTCATCAAAAAAAGGAGCTTCATTTGTCCAATTTCTGTGACCTTGACAAACATTTTTGAAACTTGTAAGGCTAATGTGGTTGGCTTTACATCACTGTTGTTCATATAATTTGTGGATCCATCAAAAATCTTTCCACTATCATTTTTGTCCAGGACCCACTGAGTATGGACTGGCGTCTCCACAACCCTGAGCCAGTGACCGTTCCGTACCTGAGCCCGCTGGTGCTGTGGAAGGAGCTGGAGAGCCTTCTGGAGAATGAGGGCGACCCAGTAATTACAGAGGCTGACATGGTGGACCATCATCCGATCATCTTCTGGAACCTTGTGTGGTACTTCAGACGGCTGGACCTACCCAGCAACCTGCCGGGACTCATTCTCACCTCCGAACACTGCAATAGGGAATCCCAGGTAAGAAATGTGTACAGCACAGCCAAGACAAGAAACTAAGCTCTCTGCTTTCTGCAGATCCCTCGTCAGTGGATGTTAGAGGACAGCAAACATGTGTTGATCCAGATACTGTGGGACAACTTGAAGCTGCAGCAGGACCCCGTTCAGCCTTTTTACATTCTCTGGAACACGTACAGTGAGTCATATTTCTTTGTTGGTCAGGACGTTTGGACTTCGGCCGACATTTTATATTCATTAAGAGGCAGCATAAAAAAATATATAAATTAAAAAAATTAACCTGAAAGTGTTATGTTAGGGAAATGTAATTGTGAAAATGCTGTGGAACACATTTCAAAGTTGACATTTCATATTCGCAGCATAAAAAATATATAAATTTTAAAAAAAAGTCACCTGAAAGTGTTATGTTAGGGAAAAGTAATTGTGAAAATGCTGTGGAACACATTTCAAAGTCTGAGAAAGGGCAGGTGGTCCAGTGGTTAGCACGTCGACCTCACAGTGCAGACGTCGTGGGTTCGATCTGGCTCCGGCCTTCCTTTGTGGAGCTTGCATGTGCGCCCCGTGCCTGCGTGGGTTTTCTCCAGGTACATCGGTTTCCTCCCACATTCCAAAACGTCGTGGGTTCGATCCTGGCTCCGGCTTTCCTTTGTGGAGCTTGCATGTGCTCCCCGTGCCTGCGTGGGTTTTCTCCGGGTACATGGGTTTCCTCCCACATTCCAAAAACATGCATGGCAGGTTGACTGGGCATGCCAAATTGTCCCTAGGTGTGAGTGTGAGCGCGGATGGTTGTTTGTCTCTGTGTGCCCTGCGATTGGCTGTCCCCCACCCGAAGACAGCTGAGATAGGCTTCAGCACCTCCCGCAACCCTTGCGAGGATAAAGTGGATCGGAAAATGGATGGATGGTAGAAAGGGCATTATGTACTCTACATTGTAATCCACAGTTACACCAGCCATTGATTTGGTCTAAATAGAAAATTCCGCTCTGAAAATAATGGGTCTCAGTCAGAGCTTGGAGCTTTGCAGCAACGCCACCAATGGACATCAACGGAGGAACATCATTAATATAGTCAAGGATCGCGGTGGCAGTATCATGCTTTACTCCAGTCAATAACAAGCAACTGGGCTGATGTCAGTTTTGGCATGAAACAGTCAGGCATCCACGATGACTCAGAATACGAAGATGAATTTCACCTTAGTGCACAATCTGTAGCCGAGGTCCGAACCCACAAATGAATGGCTTTATCGGGAGATAATTCGAGTTTTAGAACACGCCCAGTCAGACCTCATCCAGTTGGAAAATCCTCAGTCAAAGCATGACGCATTTAGAGTGGTTTTGCAAAGAAGACGCGGTGAGTATTCACTCAAGATGTGCTTGGGACAGACTCCCGCCCAAAATGATTGAATGCAAAAGGTGCTTCAGCAGAGTATTATTTATAGGGTGGGCAGGCTTGACTCACTATTATATCTCAGCTTTTTAAATGTAAATATATTTACTATTTCATGACAAACGTTTCCACAAATCTCAAGCATTTTATGGTGATGTGTCAGAATTGTCCAAATCATGTGATGACTCACTTTAAATGTCAGTCGTATGATTTTATTTTTCATGTGAATTTCCTGTTATTTGACTGTCAGTCCTAAATAGAGTGCGTCCTGGGCTCTGTTGTAGTAATTTTATTTTATAAGGAACGTGTTGTTGGTCAAGCCAGCCGTCTCCTGCTAACAGGCTCTGTCTGCTCTCTGTCTTTCAGGGCTTAAATGTACTCTATTATTAGAAAGTGAGTGTTGTCTTCTGGCCGCAGACTTCTGCTTTATAACTTGGGTTGTCTTTGCTCTCTTGTGCGTCCTCTCTGTGCTCGCATCCGTGTCCATGAAAAGTCATCATTTACTTCCCATGTTTTATTTTTTTAGTGGGTGAAATTACCCGTTGTATATGTGACCCTGAAGAAAGGCCAAATACATCCCTGCACTGTATTTGAATGTGGCCGTTGGTTTTGTGAATGTTCACCTCCACACACATTCAGATTTAAAGAAAGACATAGCCGCTGTACTAAAACACAGTCAACAGTTTAACCGTCATCAGCAGATGAGCCCTTATTGTCTTTATTTCAACTGACATAGGCTAGCCGAGCATAGTAGTTAAGTGTGAAATGAAGTGCGTAATGCGAAACAAACAGGTCAGTCATAAATCTGTCATTAAGGGGAAAAAGGGCATTATGCTGACTGACTGACTTGTGTGTGTGTGTTTGTGTGTTTGTTTGTAGATGTGGGCTACTCTGTGTCCCGAACGGTCCCAAAAGAGGAGAAGGCGTTCACGGAGGAGCTGCTGCACAGTGTGGTGAGGAGCATCCAGAGGAACGATGTCGGCCGACCGATGGCTCATCTGCTTGAGCTACAGGACCAGACCCTCGGTCTCAAAAGGCAAAGGTCAGTGTCATAATGGGTGCATTTTGACTAAAGCCAGTTGCACACACCGAGCGATGCGACTGCACTTCACTAGCCTGGATGTTCCCGGGCTCAGCCAATTATCCCTTTTTATCAAGTCGTGACGATATTGCAAATGCAACTGTTCAGCTTGAGTCTCTAGCATCTTTGACACTGAAACTTGTCTTTGAAAAATAGCTCACGCTCAGCCAGATTGGATGGCGAGCGTCTGTCACCAGCAATTTTCAAGTCTTTCAAGTCTGAGCTAAACCATTGCATTGTAGCTCTCGCTTTCTATTGAGGGTCATTGTCTTACTGCAAGATGACTCCCGTATCCAATTTGAAGTCCCACAGGTTTTTCTTCCAGAATTTCATCCACCTTCCCATCAACTCTGATCAGCTTCCCTTTCACCGCTAGAAAAAAAAAACAACAACCCCACATGCATGATGTTGCCTCGACCATGTTTCACAATGGGGATGGTGTGTTTACGGTGATAAGCAAAGTTAGTTTTCCATCACAGATGGCGCTTAAGCAAAAAAAAAAAAGTATTAATAATAATAAATCTATTGGGTCTCATCTGAACAACGCACATTCCTTCTTGGTTGGAGTTAGTGTCCCTTACATGGCAAACGGGAAAGAAAACCCCTTTGCATGTAAGGCGGTGATTCCATCTTTTGTCTCATGTACCCCTGAACCTTACTGCCCGACCATGAACACCTCCACTCATACGTATTGATATTCCTCCACTTACCCAAAATATCCAGACTGGTGAAATGGTGACAAAACGTTCCATGTTACATCTTAACCATTCAGAACTACATTCTTCTCAGTCTTTGCATGTGTTCAACAATTATCTACCATCATAGGTCATGTATCAAGAATCTCTTAATTCTTTCAACGACTGTAGTATAAAGTAGCAGTTACTAAAGTCAGGCTATTTTTAGTTACACTGACACTGATGAAACAATAATGACCTACTTGTGCCCATCTTTGCTATTACAGAAAATGGAAACAATTTCAATGAATGACTTTGTCTATGTCGGTTTGAATGTCTACTCCAGGGGTGCCCATTACGTCGATCGCGATCGACCGGTAGATCGCAGACTAGTCCCAAATCAATCGCAAGGGGTGTAGAGGAGAAAAAAAAACAAACAACCATTTGTGTGTCTTTGTGCATGTTAGTAATATATTTTTTGTGTTAATGTACACTGCCCCCTAATTATTCTATCAGTCTCATTTTCACAAAAAGTATTAAAAAATAAAATTAAGCAGGTAAATCTTTAACCTACAGTGGCGCGTCACCGGATGTTGTTAGCGCTCAGCAGTCTGCAATTGCAGCTTGTGATCGGAACTGTTGCGCTATATCTTCTATCGTTATCATTATTCTCATTCAGAATTTGTTTCGTGTACAATTCACCGAGGGCACGGGCAAAGAATGGGAATCTAGAGGGCTGAGGGAAGCATTTTAAAACGGTACGTGTGAGCAACGATAGCTAACAGGCTGCAAAAGTGCGTCGCATGCCTCCGTGTCAGGCTGTTGCTCATCATGGCGTGGGTGTGTATATGTGTGCGTGCGCTGGGTCGATAGCGGGAGGTTGGTTGATCGAAAAGTCGATCTTCTGTCCAAAAAGTTTGGGCACCCCTGGTCCACACCAAACAAAGGGTAAATACTTAGCTTTGTCCTGCTTAGGAGCTTGTACAGAGACCTCCTCTTCCTTTCCCTGGTGGCTCTGGGAAAAGACAACATTGATATTGGTGAGTCCTCAGTTCCCGGCTGAAAGAAAATAGTCCGAATAAACGTTGACGCTGGTTCACTCTTGACACAGATGCCTTCGATCGCGAGTACAAGCTGGCATACGACCGCCTGTCGCCGAGCCTGGTGAAGCTGACGCGCAACTGCGACCGCCCTCCGAGCGCGGGCGTCATGGAGTGTCGCAGAACTTTCGGGGAGCCTTACCTCTAAATTGCATGAAGACGAGCTCAGGAAAAGCAGCCGAGCTGTTTGCGAGGCGGGAATGTTCATCGTAGCCATCCTTCAATCGTTTGAACTGATGTCTCCTTCTAGAAAGACTGTTACTACGCACCAGAAAAGTATTTTTCAAAGCAATATTTTTCATGGAAACATGGCATGCGAAATTACTCGCGAGGATATTTTCATGTGAATTCTATTGATACAAAGTAAGTTAGCCGTATGTATTCTAGCGCCATCTGTTGACTGTCTTGTGGTTGTAGGTGTGTTACAGTTCGGGTCCATCATGCTCGCTGACATATTGAACAGAGTTTGACTTGAAGAGAACTGACTTCATTCAGCAACAATTGTAAACTGACCACCCCCCAGGTAACAATTTAAATCTTACCACGTGGGGAAGTGCAGTTTGCTATCTGATGTTTACTTTTTGTTTTACAACTGTGGTAGAAATTGTCAAATCTTCACAACGACCTTGTTGGACAAGCAGCTCGATGCAAGATCTCTGTGGATGTTCGAATGAGGGAGACAATGGTTTCATAATCCTCCATCTCTAGTTTTCACCCTTGTCAAATCTCATATCATAATAATGATCATAGAAAATGGGTGGATGTTAACACGAGGAGATGATCTTGAAATGGTACCAATGGGGATTTTATTATTTTACCGTATTTATCAATTGCTGTTTTAACTTGTTTTTAGAAATCATCTGAGCTTGCTGCATCATTCTCTTAATTTCAACAATGACACTGTTCCTCTTATTTTCTTATAGAATGGCTGTTAGAAACGCTGACATATTCTCTACATTCTATTTGTCGAGCAGCACACATGAAAAAGGCAACGCACACAGAGGCAAGACGTCATCGTCCATCCATGCTTCCAGTTTCTAATCCGCTTCTCCTCACAAGGCTCGCGGGGGGTGCTGGAGCCTATCCCAGCCGTCTTTGGGCAGTAGGCAGAATACACCCTGAACTGGTTGCCAGCCAATTGCAGGGCACACATTCGCGCTAACAATCAAACCTTGCACATTACAGCCACTTGTAAGGCTTTTAGGGAGTGATTTACTAGATCACAAATAACAGGTGCTAAATTGTAGAGATGAGGAATTCGGTCAAAGGTGGTATGGCACGCCTCCTTCTTGTGATTGGCTCCAAGTCATCCCTTGCAATCATTCAAAAACTCCAAAATTGCACCGTCAGTTGCCTCCACGTCCTCTTATTTTGCCTGCACTAACACATAGCGGAGGCGGTCCAGTGGTTAGCGTGTTGACCTCACAGTGCAGAGGTCGTGGGTTCGATCCTGGCTCTGGCCTCCCTGTGTGGAGTTTGCATGTTCTCCCCAGGCCTGCGTGGGTTTTCTCCGGGTACTCCGGTTTCCTCCCACATTCCAAAAACATGGATGGCAGGCTGATTGAACACTCTAAATTGTCCCTAGGTGTGAATGTGAGCACGGATGGTTGTTGGTCTCTGTGTGCCCTGCGATTGGCTGCCAACCGGTTCAGGGTGTCCCCCGCCTACTGCCCGAAGACGGCAGGGATAGGCTCCAGCAACCCCTGTGAGGATAAAGCGGATTGGAAATGGATGGATGGATAACACATAGTGGTGCCATTTGCCCAGTTTTTACAGGTGCAAATCGGGAGTATGTCATTAAAGGATCGACAAACACTGTATCCATACTTGACGCTGCTGCCATATTGGCTGGGGCATAATGGATCTGTCAGGAAAGATGCCTTATTCTTTTGCTGGTCGGGGAGGTACGACACCCAAAACCTTCGGTATAAAACCCCCCTCGTTCCTATTGAACTCAATGGCCCTGCTGTAACTAATTTGTTGTTAGTTGCTTACCTGCACTTTTCCAATGCTATGTGGGTTTCCCAAAGGTAAAGGAATGACAAAGCAAACAGACTTCAATGTTTAGAATCACAGGTGAAGTGTAACATAGTTGTAGCTGTAGACTGAAAAATACACAAGAGACGTATGTTGGTTTGGGGCTGACGTATATCATAAATATCATCGGATTAAAAATGACACAGGTTGTTATCGAGGCCTATTACCCAGATATATTTGGGTGAGAATGAGTGAATGAGAGGTATCAACTTTATCAAAAACGCGTCACGCTGACACATGGGGGTCTGTGTACTGTATATACAGTTTGTTTCCCAAATGCATATCCATCTGAAATCTATTTAAATTAAAAAAAAAAAAAAAAAGCGGGGGGGAAATGATTGAATAAATCCTGCTCCACTGAGCCACCACTGGACCTAAAGAGAACCTGGTGACTCAGTCAGTTAAAAGTCTATCAATACGAATCATAAGTAGCTGTAAAGTCCTGCGTAATAGAAGTAACGTCTCATTTAGCACGCATGTTTTGTTTTGGTGGGGAGTGTCATGGTGGTTGAAGGAAGACCTTCTCAGGTCAAATGAAGGACAACCACTCATGGAAGAACAAATTATTTCAAGGTCAGGACGCTGCTGCACTTTGGCCCAAAGAAAAGTGGGCTGATATAACTTGAAATGGATTAATAACTATGATGGGAACAGCTTGGGAAAGCTGCCGTTCATCTCTAAACAGGAAAATGTGGAAATGAATGACTGCACAATCACCATTTTAATGCTTTGTTTTAAAAAATGAGAAACTTTTTATAAGAGTTATTCACACGCACGTGGTGATGGTTCTGCCAAGGACCAGACATTCAGGGCGCTTTGAATGTAAATAAAGTCATATGGTCTCCTGTTTCTTTTTTTTTTTTTTTAGTGTGTGAGGCCCAGACAGTCAGTAAACAGGTGATTAGACTGTTAAAAAAATAATTTATTGCAGTGTTTTCAAATGGAAAAAAAAATGTTTGCTTGGTATGTTTGCATCCATTTCATTTCAACAAGTGAGTTTAACAAGACATGACACAAACAAGCGTCCGTTTTCTACAAGACGGAGTTTTAGTATAGAACCATTAGCTGTATTATGCTGTAGTTGGCCTTTGTAAGTAGTCCCTCACAAATGTGCATGTTCAACATTTGTACAGTCAATGCATCATGACATGGCTGCATGCCGCGTCTTATATTTTGAGTACAATGGTACCTTGAATACGAGTGGCAAAAAAATATTTCAAATCAACTGTCCCCTTTGAAATGAATGCAAATGCCATTAATTCGTTCTTGTTCCCGAATATTTTTTTTAAATAAGCACTCAACAGTATTGTAGTTTTAAAAAACTAATAAGAGATTGTAAAGAATTAACCAGTTTTTGCAACTTTTTTTGCTTGGGCCGACCTTGACAAAGTAACCAATGTGAACTAATGGTAGTTGTAAAGTTCGCTTTCGCCATCTAGTGCCTGAGTGCCTCAGCTTGTGACTTTCGATCTTGTACGTCAAGGTACCACTGCTCATTTGTTTCATTTTGTGTCGCTTATCTACCCAATTTCAAACGAGTACTGTAGTAGCCTAATATTAAAAAGGACGTGATGATATTTTTGCACATGATCCTTGCTCGACGACGCGCTGGGTCACACGTTATATGGAGATGGGGCAGACGAGGACGCGGTCCTCCAGCAGAACACTGAGGACGAGGAACACAAAGTAGAGCACGAACATTGTGAGGCCGAGCGTCCGGCTCATCTTCCACTGACATGTGGCGATGGAGATGATGACGAAGAGGAGCATAAGGAAGAGCAGCACGATGGCGCAGAACAGGCCGTTGGAGCTGACGGTCACTGGCTGGCCACCGTGCAACAGGGAGTACAACAGCCATGGGACGGGCAAACTACAAGTGCAAAAGAGAGGAGTCATTCCACAACTGGATTACTTTTTTTTTCCTGTCTCCCTGGTGAAATTATTAAAACCTTTTTTTTCCATATTTGTTGTACCGGTATTTATGCTCTTAGGTTTTATCTATCAACATACACGCAACCCTGTCCCAAAATCTTTTTAGCCATCTTAAAAGAAGATGGGGGGGAGATTACCGTATTGGGGGGAGATACCATGAATACGGTACATGAAAGTCGTCATCCTATTTTTTTCCTTCCATGTTTTCAACCATAATGAAGTGTGTCACTGAAAGCATTTCAACCCTGCTAACTCAATCAGAAAACCATTTTTTAAAATACATAGCCACTCCATAAATATTGAAACATGAACACAATTCTCATCTTTGTGGCTTTCAAACCACCACCACAATGGGTTTGAAATGAAACAACGATGCTCTCCAAGTATCGACCTTCAACTTTAATTTTGAAGTTATTTACATCTGAATCAAGCAAACCGTATCAGAAGTACAACAGTTTGTATGTGTGCCTCACACTTTTTAAGACCAAAGGGGTAAATTAACAATCACAAATCAAATTTCAGTTTTTTTAACACCTGGGCTTTTTTTCGAGCCGGCGCATGCACGTTTGGTCGACCATGTTGGGGACCGTGTTGCGCTGCTCTGGCACATGGAGTTGCTTCAATCCCGACTCATTCGACAATTTGGTAACAAAGTCGTCTACGTTCGGCGTAAAAACAGGCACATCTTCATTTTTGTACTGGGGCACTAGTCTCGTTCAGTGCGTTTGTGAATTTGGAAGACGCGCTACACCTCACTGGGCATTACTTTTGAGGGAGTCCAGCCATGAGACCATTACGATTAGCATTTCTACTCGACCTGACGCTTTTTAGTTGCTGTGACAAGTTGTGGTGCGCATTCGATATACAATATTGGATTCTCTTTGTGTCAGTTTTGCAGTCACTTTCACATTCCAAAAACATGAACAGCACATGTAGGTTAATTTGTGATTATGTGCATATATCTATAACGTATGTTCCCTGTGATGGACAAGTGATCAGACCAAAGTTACAGCAGCTGAAATAGACTGTGGCTCCACGCCTGACCCTGACCAGTTGAAATGGCAGAAAATGAAATCTGGCTTACTGCCTTGTTGGGTGCGAGCGGATAAAAACAACATACCTGAGTCGGAGGCAAGTAGACTTACCCCACAGTGATGTCAAAGATGTTACTGCCAACTGAGCTGGACACAGCCATGTCTCCCAGACCTTTGCGGGCCACAATCACGCTTGTGATGAGGTCAGGAATGGATGTACCGGCCGCCAGGATGGTGAGGCCCATGATTTCCTCGGAGATACCTATCGTCTCACCCACCTGGGCCCAGGAAAAGGTTCGACTTGATTTGAGGACGTACTTGGCACTCTAAACTGAGCACAGATGAAGATGAACTGACCTGATGAGCCCACCATACCATCAGGTAAGAGAAAACGGCAATCCACAGGATTGTGCCAAGAAATGTCAAGGCAAAGTATTTCTTGGATGTCTGGAAAAGGCAAAGGTGAACATTTGACAGAAATTGTGTTGCAGAAAAGCATTGCTTGTTGATGTGCCACTTCAAAACGGACTTTTTAATGGCTCCTTTGGTCTATGGGGTGTCTGCCTCACTATCAAGAGTGAAATATTTTTGTTGTACAGTTAATAACCATTCCAGTCTCACTTGGCAAAATGGGGTGTGACCATTAGTAGGCGGGACACTTAATTTAGCTCAAAACTAAACAAATAATTGAATGTCATCCTCTGTGATCTTGCTTTTTAGAGCTACAGAAACTTACAGCTGGAGATTCATTTCAATTGTACATCTTTGGGCATGATTACACTGGATGACAAATGTTTTTTTTTTTTTTTTTAAATCAGAGATGCAAGTAAACGTTTCTAGATTTTGTGCTGATTCCAAATCCGCCCTTGTTTTTTTTTTCATCTGGTTTTCGTAATAACATAAAAAAATAAATATATA
>NW_017805139.1:2744994-2750560 GCF_001891065.2 Hippocampus comes
ATAAAAAACTTAAAAACAAGAAACGAAAACATCTCAGAGACTTGTGCTAGCAAAAATAAATAAATAAATAAAATAAATAGACATTTTTTTAAAATCCGCATCAAAAATAGGTTTGGGGACCCAAAGCCGTCTCTGACCCGAATTTTCTGTTGACATGATTTCAGTCTTTACGTTGTTGAACAGTTTTGTAGTGTGTCGTGAGATTTGTGTTGCAAAACACTAGTGCAGTTATTTAAGTAGTCATAAGACTACTAATTTTCTGCAGCACACCCGAATCGCTCACATCGCAGTAGTCAAGAATCACAGGTGTCGTGCGAGGAGGGTGAATATACACACCGGGTTGCGGACGTCAGGCAGCGTGAGCCACAGTGGGAACACGATGGGCAGCAGGAGGAGGTAAGTGGCCTGCTTGCGTCTGCTTTCTGGCCAATCTAAAGACAAGGGCTCCTTCTCCTCCTCTTCCTCCTCATCTCCATCATCATCCTCAGTTTCACTCGATACACTGCTATCTGCGTCACTGCTCTCATCGCCACTTCGGCCGCTTGAGCTGTCCTGCAGGCAAGAGACATTTCTGACCGTCCGTGAATCACGCAAAAGGCATTCACCGAGGGTTGCTGATGAGTGGATTTCCACTTTGTGATGGACAACATTTTCCAATACAATCTTAATCCATACATCTATTTTCTAGACCGCTAATCGTCACGAGGGATACAGGAGAGCTGGAGCCTATAGCGGTTGGCTTTGGGGGGAGAACAGCGGTCACTTGGCATGAACCGGTTGCCGGCCAAACGCAAGGCACATCGACAAACAAGCATTTGGACTCACATTCACACATCGGGATTGTTTAGAGCAGGAAGAGGCAACCAATAGCCACCCCCGACCACACTCTGACTGGCCCCTAGATTCATTTTCCACCCAAAATAAGTTTAGTTATTTATTGGGAGGAGAGATGGGTCCGCGACCCTGGTGAAAAGCGCTTCAGATCATGGATGAATGGATTTTAAAAATGTTTCCTCTATGAAAGTGGATCAATTTTGTCATTCACATTGTTTTATCAATGTTTATTTACATTTTTTTGTTTGTGTTTTTCCTTTGTTTTGGCTTTTGTTTGGGGGGGGGCAACCTCAGTAAATTGGAGGTTTATCAGTATTTTTTGAATCAGGATTTTTTTTTTTTTTTTAATGCATGAGTGGCACACTGGTCGACTGGTTGGCATTTCCACCTCACAGTACAGAGGTGTGAGGTTCGATTCCGGCTCTGGCCTCCCCGTGTGGAGTTCGCATGTTCTCTCCATACCTGCGTGGGTTTTCTCCGGGTACTCCGGTTTTCTCCCACATTCCAAAAACATGCATGGCAGGTTAATTGAACACTCTAAATTTTCTACTGGTTTGATTGTGAGCGCAAATGGTTGTTCATCTATGCCTTGACATTGGGTTCAGGGTATCCCCCGCCTACTGCCTGAAGTCAGCTGGGATAGGCTCCAGCATGCCCGCAACCCTTGAGGGGATTTTTTTTTTTCACTATGCATTTCACTGGGCATCATTATTAGCAGATTTTGGCTCTTTGCGGCATAAAAGCGGCTTTGCCAATGTATAGATGGCAGACATGGCTGAGTTGCGCTTGCACCGGGTCTTGTGTCCTGCAACGTGAGCTGGTCTAATTACGCTGCCCAACAACAATTTTTAATCTGAGATGCATTTATGCGTCCCGAAATGTACTTTTGATGCAAATTTTAAAATGCTTATTTTTTTATCTAGCACCTTAGGTCTTTGAAAAATCTTCATATTTTGTTTTTAAGTTTGACCAATTAAAATTTGCACTATGGATTTTACCAAGCATTGTAAATTATAGCTATGATGTTTCAGGAAAAAAAAATCACCTGATGCTTGATTTAACCCTTAACTGATAAATATTACTAAATATAGTATGATACAACATATATTATTGTTGTTATATTACTCGAAACATTATGAAAACCTGACCTGCTCATTAAAAAAAACAAAAAAACAAACAAAAACGAGGGCAGATATGGAATCCGCACAAATATTTAATTGAAAAAAAGTTCACTTCTTCATCTCTGAAGAGAAAATGTCGTAAAAGTTTCAGGTGGATTTGGAACAACATGCATGGCAATCTCAATACTCTAAAAATTTTGAGTGAGTTTATTTTTGTGGAAAAACAAAAATGCCTGTTCAGCGATCCGTCCCTTCGAACGGTGAAGCAGATGCGCTAAATCGATTGTGCTGCCAAATTCAGATGATGCGACATGCGTTAAATCCCCTTCATAAATCCAAGCAAAGTCGATTGGGATCGGCTCCAGCTCACCCTAATGAGGACAGAAGCACAATGTACATCGCGCACCAATATTTCTGTTTATTTATTTAATTGTTCATATGTCCAACTCAGTAAACTTTTACATCCTTTGTTAAGATCTGGACCATTTTTGTTCTTTCTAACAGTGTACAGATTGTAGTTTGGGTTCCTCCTCCTTTGTCTGTTGTCTCTTGGACGTCCGGTCTTTTATTTCTTATTTTTGAATACAATTTTGATGTTCGCAAAGGTAAAACTTGAAGCCTTTCTATGTCTTTTGCTGCACTTGCCAAAGAAACAGACAGTTATCTTACTGTGCAGTTAGTGTATTTTTAAGGCTGCGGAAAATGCCTTTTAAGATTGATCTCAAAATCAGCAACAACATGACTACTAATGTAAAAACAATCTGGATTGCAAATGTACACATGGCTCAACCTGAAGCCAACTTTTTTATTTGGTGAGCAACCATCCGGTTGACGGTGAGCTGCATACCTTTGAGCCAGCCTGCTCGCCCGTCACGTTCTTTGTCTCATGCTCGGCTCGGGGCTGGGAGGTGGACGGCTCCTCTGCCGCTGTAGCAGGCGCAGACGGCTCACAGTTTGGCTTGTGATCGTTATCTGGACCTGGAAAAGAAATCAAAGAAAAAAGTCAGACATATTTTCATCGCGGAATAAAATTCTCACTGATCTTTTCAACATTTGATCACATTTTGATTGGATGAATTTGTCTTAAATTACAAAAAAAAAAAAAAAAAAAAAAAAAAAGTGCTCACCTAAATATTCCGGTTTACAAGGAGGCGTTTCGAGTCTCATAGCACACAGACAACCGCGGACGGACTGACATGATGATGTCAGTCCGCTCGCCGACTGATTTGGCCTCCTTGAGGCCCCTTCAAGCTCCCAGTGCAAGCACTTTTCTTTGCCTCTCGGCCTCTGAAGCACCTCATTAGTCCAAATGTGATGTATGGACACACAGATGTCTGATTGCCGAGATCCACCTACTTTGAGCCTCCACCATCAGTAATGTTTGGTAAATGACCAAAGAGAGGGGGGCGAGGGGGGGGCATGCTTTAGCATACAAAATTGGAGAGTACAGACCTCGAACAACATCGAACCCTTAACAAAGGCGATCAGAAATTCCGGATTCAGTTTCTATTGAAATATTCGCCCCAATCATGCAAAAATACAACCCCAAAAAAAAAACATAACATGGCTCCTCAAAGGAGGTAACCAAATTAAAAAAAACATCACACACATTACACGTAAGGAAACATGCTGTGTTCGTATTGCATCGTGTGCAACCCGGCGTGGGGGCAGTTATTTTGTAAATTAGCCCCATTGTTACGTCAGAGTGGGCTGAAAGTGCAGAATGGCTTGCTTACAATCACGTTTGGACAAAAGAGATGGGTGAGCAGGCCCGCCCGAGACCCAACTCTGTGTACAAGCAACAGTGTTCACATTCTGACTCACCTTCCAAGTAATGTGACTTGCCTGTGTCAGGGACATTCAGAGGCTTTACTTTGTTATTTGCTGCAGTCAAGAGAATCATTGCATCAAATTCGGAATAGCTTCATTGCCAACGTACCTCAAGGCGCAAGGAAATGGAACAGACAACAGCCGTCCGAGAGACACAGACAAACAAGGACCAACAGGGGGGATACAGAACGGGCGCCTGCCGGTTGACCTTTTGCGGTGCCCAGTTTTCACAAATGAAAAGAAAAACATATGGAAGCGAGACGGGGTTAACCCCAGACCGAACTCCTATAAGGGGAGTACAGTATGGCTTGGAAAAAAAAGAAAAGTCAACAGGCAGACGTTTATACATGAGACGCAGACTAGCACGTGTGGAAGTTTGGGAGCGTCCGGCGGGGAACATGACGGCCCAGATGCACTGACCAAGTCCGCCACATCTCATTGCTTTGCTACGTCCAAAACCGTCACAGACATACAAGAGTGCGATGAGCGCTTTGCACAGTCCAAGTATATCAACCCTCTACAATATATTTTAGGCAGCCACAAAAGATCACTTGCAAACAATCACGGCCAGTCAAGCAGTTACGACACTTCGTGCAGACAAAATGCCACAATCCAATGTTGACATACAGCTATAAACATTTATAAAAGAAATAAAGACATATTTCGGGAAACAACACAGGAAAAAAAAACAAAACAACAACGCAAGACACACGTTACCTTTCTTCTGCATAAAGCCCTCTGCTCTGACATCACCGTTAAAGGACGTCTCTGAGGGACATACACAACAAAAGGCGACTCTCCAGTCACACACGACTGCGCAAGTGTATAAAAACGTCCAACCTCTATTCATTTCCTCCCCTATGACGAGAAGACAATTACCTCGCTTGAACATTCCTTTCACACGTGATACAGTTGCGCACGAATGGCTCACTTCAAGATGAACTCACAACAGGAAAGTATGGTACTGCGAATGTGACAAGTGTTCCTAGTCTTCCCTTCTTATTTCAGTGAATAAAAATCAATGAAATGAAATTGAAAAAAAAAAAACATTTTCGTTCCATCCATCATCCATTAACTAAACCGCTTTACCCTCACAAAGGTCGCGGGGCGTGCTGGAGCCAATCCCAGCTGTCTTCGGGCAGTAGGCGGGGTACACCCTGGAACTGGTTGCCAGCCAATCGCAGGGCACACCAGAGACGAACAAGCATCGCGCTCACACTCACACTGAGGGACAATTTAGAGCAAGTGTCGAACATACGGCCCGCGGGCTGGAACCGGCCCTCAAGGAGGTTCAATCAGGCCCGCAGAATCATTTAAAAGTGACAAAATGCATAAAATACTTGGAATGAATATTTTTTAATAAGGTGCAATTCACGGAGTATCCGCTAGGGCAGGGGCCCTCAACCTTTTTTGCCCCACGGACCGGTTTATGTCAGACAATATTTTCAGGGACCGGCATTTAAGGTGTGGCGGAAATAATACAACGAAATAATATGGTATGAGCTGCATGAAAACTGTGGTGTTTTCGAAATATAATAATAAACACAAGGAGCGTCTAATCTGGCCGCAACACTCCGATCGCTATGGCAATGTTTAATGCCTTCAAAATACGATACAACGCAAATTCAAAGTGCATGAAAATGACGACTCACCACAGCACCGAGCTTGATTTTCTGCAACCAGACGGTCCCATCTCGGGGTAAAAGGAGACAATGACACCTCAAGTGTGTGTTTTATGTCCAGTCTACTTTGTAATTTTGTTTTCGTCGCCGTTGCTGCAG
>NW_017805139.1:2750678-2751653 GCF_001891065.2 Hippocampus comes
GTCCCGGTCCGCGGACCGGCGGTTGGGGACCCCTGCGCTAGGGGACACACTGTTTTGATCAGAGCAGAAGACAACATTGTTTTGATCAAGGAAGAAGACAACAGCAGTCTCAGTCTGTCACCGAGACAGACCCAACACAGCAGACGCTATCAAGGACGTGAATATTTTATTCTTTACACATTTAATAGCACTCTCCTTAGTTTGTAAGGTATAGGCAGGAATTACATTTAGATTTTGTATGCACATGTGTAAATGATTTAAAAATTAATTTCTTTATAAATCTAGTTTAATCTTAAAATGCCTGACTATATTTTTCAATACGATATTGTTAAAGTTTTGTGCCTTTGTACAATCAGTGGGATCAGTTGCAATGCATATATGTGAATGATAAAAGTAAATTGCACATTTGTCTACGGAAATCTAAGGTGCTTTATCAAATGTTTTGTAAAAGATTTTTCATTAAATTTCAAACATTTTCCTAATCTTCTTGTGCTTCTTTAGACCAAAACAAAGGAAAGACATATTATTTTGGTTATTTATAGCAGAGTATGGTATCATTTTAATGGTCCATCCCACTTGACATCTACCGAGGCCGCCCAGTGGCGGACCCCGAGGGCCAGCAAGGCCTTCTCTGCTGGCCTAAACATTCTCAGAAAAGTAAATTTACTTTTATGTATTTTATGTTATTTTATAATTTCTGTTATTTTATTTTCATAAATATGTAAACAAAATTATTCTCTGTATTCTTTACATTATATAATTTCCACTTAGTTCAGTGGCTTTCAATGTTATTTTAAATAACATTGAAAGCCACTCGATAAATAACTTATTTATGATGGTAGAGTTTTTAACCAATCATATTTCAGCTAGCTGTATTGCCAGGTAAATTAAATTTGCTCGGGGCCTTCAGATTAAACAGAGCAGGCCCCTGTGCGCTGTAAGTGAACGGGCACAGTCAGGTTTCAATAGCCAATC
>NW_017805139.1:2752189-2756443 GCF_001891065.2 Hippocampus comes
CATGTATCAAATAAATCTGCTCACCTGCAATTTATAATGGAGCATTGGAGTCACCTTCGTGCACGAAAGTTCGTTCAATCTCAGCTGTTTGTCAGTTTTTAGTTCGTCAGTTATGTCAGTTATTTGCTGTTGTATCGCCGATTTTCAAAATGCAAATGATCTGTGTACTTTATTTTCAAAGAACAGTTTGTTTTGTTATTGTTTGGTTGGTGTCTTATATGAAACTGCGACATTGCGCAATTTATTGGACAGACTTGTTTAAGATCACACAGCGTAATTTGGGTGGCATTTTATTTCGTATTTTTAAATCATCTTTTTATTTTGGACAATATCTGTAAATTTAGTTTCCTGCTCTTAATTGGGAATACATACTTAATGGTTTTAAATGCTCCTGAAATTAAGCGCTGCTTGACCAGCCTATATTGTGTATGTATGTGACGTCACTGAAGGCCTAAGGTTGAAATGCACGGCCCGCCACTGAGGCCGCCATATGTGCCCCACATTGTGAAATGAGTTTGACACCCCTGATTTAGAGTGTTCCATTAACCTGCCACACATGTTTTTGGAATGTGGGAGGAAACCAGATTACCCAGAGAAAACCCACGCAGGCCCGGGGAGAACATGCTAACTCCGCACAGGAAGGCTGGAGCCCAGATCAAACCCACGACCTCTCCACAGGTTGACGTGCTAACCACTCGACCATGGTGCTGCCAAAAATTTGTCGCTGTTAACATAAAATAAAAATGAAAACTGTAACGACATTTTATGTTTACAAAACTAAGTAAAACGATAATTAGAGGGAAAATGTCATTTATTAAAAATGTAAAATCCTTCAGTACTTGTTTAACTTTACAATCAAGAGAAATGTCACAAATCAGCCCATTTCTTTGGGGGGGGGTGGGGCGAGGGTGGAAATGAAAGTAATTTTTTGTCTTATGTTAAAATATGTTAATGTAAAAAAAAAAAAGTGTCCAATTTTTGCCAATTCTCATAGTGCACAGAGGTTAATGTTAACGTGTACATGTAAACACGTATTTGGAAGATGAAACTGACAAATAGCATGGTGTGATCTAAAAGATGCTGATGCTGCAAGTTGCCATGGGTGATCGCTGTACTATTTAATTAGAGATAAAGAGCTTGGTGTGCTCGCATGCTGGCTTTTATCCAGCTCGTATGAGCGTGTATTGGAAAGCTGATTAGGGATCAGCTGTGACCGAGTGTTGCAAGAGTTAAGAACCGGCCCCGCAATTTGGACGACGGGCCTCATCAAGACACACAAGAGGGACAAAGTTGCCCATGTGGGTTGGACTGGAGTCACACATCAACCTTGACTGCGCTAATTAAATTACTCACGATTGGTTTCAACTCTTCTTCTACAACTCTCCAGTTGGATAGACGAAGAGGACCACTTCTCAAACTATTATTATGAACCGATTATCGCATCCATTGATTGTTCAGTGTTCTGTAAATATTCCTCTATTATTATCGAGACACAACCATTGCTTTATCCTATCCTGCTGTACATTCAATTTCACCCATGCATTGGCGCCTATGCCACCTAAGCCGTTGCTAAACTCGCATTAAGACTGAGATGGAAGTTGTGACTGTGACTTGCCCCCACGGCCTTCGCTCTGTTACCTTCCCCCAGAGGGTCCAGTGTGTGGATCATCATCTGGAAGATGGTGCTCCTCAGCGAGGTGTTGTGGAGGGAGGCCGAGCTCCCGCCTCGCTGCAGGGCGGGACGCACCTGCATACAACGAACACAAAAGCGATGACAAGCGATGACATGCAAACGCGGCGTGTGCTGCTGATGTTCTGACTTGCGACACGTGCTGCTTAAAGAATGGGACATGCTATCCCAAAGCAGGAGGTGACCAGGCTTGTAACCAGTGTGGGGAAGACGCGCTTGTGGCAGTCTAAGGTTCTTCCACACGGACAGCCCGGATTGTTTTCAAATAAATTACAAAACTGCCGACTATATTTACTCCAATTAGTTTCCCAACCTTGCAACGGGTGGACCACATAACCCGGATGACTGGAAAATGCTCACAAAAAAATGAAATACAACTTACAGTATATTATCATTTTAACCGATGTTAAAACAGCATTTTGAATGAAGATAGCACTTGGATCTGAATAGATCTTTATGGCAGGTTTACAGTTTAAAATGTATTTTGTAACTTCTGGCCAGTTTTCCCGTTTTCCCTGCAGCTTATCCTGTTCAAGGTCGCTGGAGCCTGTCCCAGCTGACTTCTGGCAAAAGGCACACAGCAGCCCTTTCGCACTCACATTCACATCGCCCGTGAGTGGGAAAACCGCACCCAGGCTGCCTGCACTGTGTTTCTGGCAAGTCATTGAAGCTGAAATATGGGCCAAGAAAATGACAAACATCCGATTAGTACCCTGAGTTTGGCTTTGTCCTCTTGGAGATTTGACGGTTTGCTCATTAAAGAGCTCTGAGGTGGCTCCGATTGCGGTCTCGATTTCTCCTCCTCATTCGACACGGCAGCAGGAGTAGCAGCAGGTGGAAGGGGAGGTGGAGAAGGCGGCGAGGGTTCGCTCTCCTGTGACATCAAGGACAGAGTGTGTTATCGTCGTTTCTTCTTGAAAGACGTTTGGACACGTTTGAAAAAGAGCAGGTATAATGTGTGAGGTCTTACCGATACTCATTCATCCATTTTCTAGCATTTAGCCTGTTCGGCATCATAGGAGAGCTGGAGGATAATCCCCCTTTGAGACGCTGACTAGACTCTTGACTGGTTGCTGGTCAGTTTCAACAAATCCAGAACTTTTGCCTGTGAGGCGGAAACGCTTGCTCCTACCGGTGGAGTAATTTTATCTAATCTCATCTCATCTTGATTGATATTTCATAATTTATTATTCTTGTGTGTCAAAGCATTCATTCATTCATTTTCCGATCCGCTATATCCCCACAAGGGTCGAGAGGGGTGCTGGAACCTATCCCAGCTGTCTTCGGGGGACACCCTGAACCAGTTTCCAGCCAATCGCAGGGCACACAGAGACGAACAACCATCCGCGCTCACACTCACACCTAGGGACAATTTCGAGTGTTCAATCAGCCTGCCATGCATGTTTTTGGAATGTGAGAGGAAACCGGAGTACCCGGAGAAAACCCACGCAGGCCCAGGGAGAACATGCAAACTCCACACAGGGAGGCCGAAGCTGGAATTGAACCCGGTACCTCTGCACTGTGAGGTCGACGCGCTAACCACTGGACTACCGGGCCGCCGTGTGTCAAAGCAACAACCCCTAATTTGAATCAGGTCATGGTTCCGTTTGTAAATTTTTTTTTTTAACCACCGACTCTCCTCTCTTTATTTTACACAGCTCCTGCGCACTGTTGTCTGTGACATTTGATAAGCTATGAAAGGAGTCAAACCAACGGTGAACCAAGTTCCTACTCCGTTTGGAAAAGGACTAGAGTAGCATTAGTTGGCCCCTGGCTCCATACTCGTCAAGCAACTACGAGGAACACAGTCGACTGCCTTTCCCAAGCATGTGTACTTGTTGGGTAAAGTCTCATGCACCCGCCAGTCTCCTTAACAAGGATGCAGAGCTGCTCCAGAGTTGTCGAACCAGAACACGAACCACATTGGACCTCCCGAAGGCTTGACGAATAGCTGTGATCTCTTCTCCAGTCCTCTTGAGCAGAATTTGCCAGGAAGGCTGAACAGTGTGAGCCCTCACATGTCAGGCTTCTTGAAAGTGGCAAACAGGCATCCGGACAACAATTCAGGATGCTTTGCTACTATGTATTTTCGGGAGCCGTTGTCCTTTCACTGAGGCCACTTTTGTATCATGCTTAACGACGCTTGTGAATGTTCTCATTCATCCAGGTCATTTCAATCTCAAGGCATTGACTCGATCACAACTGAACCGTTCGGGTTACTCGCCAGGATGCTGGTGGGAAGCCAGTTGGCTCGGTCCCTAACTAACCTGGTTTGTGAACCGAACCCTGAGCAGCAAAGTATGCTTCACGATGTTCCCAAAATATAAATGCAACAATTCGTTGTGGTTTTGGACCGTCGGTCGTCGCACGGTTGTCGTCGGTCGCGCTGTCGCGGCGTCCTGCCTGTTCGGCTGTCGAACGGTGCTCCGTGCCTTCTCCGCCCCTCTGCGCCCCGTGGTGGGGGTCGACGGGGCCTGTGTCTGGGCTACGCTGCTGTGGACCGTCCTGTCGCTCCCCCGTCTGCCCGTGGGGGGTCTGCTCTGCTGTTCACTGGCGGCGATCTT
>NW_017805139.1:2756562-2789988 GCF_001891065.2 Hippocampus comes
TACTATTTCGAGTCGCTAAATTCAGTTTAAATTCATCTCTCCTTTTATTATTTATAATTTTATCTGTGGTTTTATTGTTCTTGTTTTGATTGCAAAGTGTCCTTGAGTGTTTTGAAAGGCGCTTATAAATGTAATGTATTATTATTATTATTATTATTATTTATGATGTTGTGGGCTGCATGTAAAATCCCCCGCAACCATATAAAAGTGTAGATGACTGGCTTACAGTGGCTAGACTGGGCGCATAAATCAATGACAATTTGGTCATCTTATCCAAGCAGTAGAAAATGTTGTAGCGGTGATGGAGCCTCACTTTGGATACCAATTCAAGAATCAATTACTTTAAACTGTTTCCAAAAAATACATACATACATACATACATACATACATACATACATACATACAGATATAGAATATATCTATATTATAGATATAGATATTGAAATGGATAACTGAATATTTGTTTTCCTGACTGTTATGGAAAAAGCTTTTAAAGCTCAATTTGCGATATGGAAATGTGAGATGAGGATGTTTAAGTGTGCATCCAAGGAACACCTATGCCAGTAATTACGACCCGCCTGATGCGGGCTCACACAGACACTTGAGTAAAGAAGCAAATGCAATCCGTGAATGTGCTTGATGCTAATAGCGGAACGTGCCGGTGGTACTTGAAACCGTTTGGAATACGAAATGCATCCACTTGGCTGTCTTGTTTTGGCAATCTGCGGAACAAGAGCTTTGATCAAAACATCGCAATGAGCCATTACTCATTTACGTCGGCTGGTGCGACCACTACCGGCATTTTCGGAGGCAGCCGGCCGGGTACCTGGACTCCATTCTGCTCTGCATCAAAGGCCTTTACACAAACACAGGCCATCACCTGCTCATACTGCAAAGCAATGTTCTTCTAACAAAGGATGCGAAAGGTACACAGTTCCAAATGCGTGCACATGAAAGCACACCAAAAAAATGGACTTTGTATGACATGAAGTCTGTTGCAAGAGACATTTGTTGACGATAGATCAACGCTCCTCTTTGGAAATGGATTTGAAAAATCTCTGCCACATTTGGTCCACGTTTTGGTTGTGTTGTCATGTTTTCTCTGCGTCTCTTTTTCCCTGTCTAACTCATTAGGTTTTTGCGTCCATCTATGATCGTCAACTCGGTCCCTTGTGTCTTTCAATCAGCTCCCTCAGCCAATTGTTTCTCGTCCGGGTGTTCGATGTTGTGCCGTCTGTTTTTGTATTTAGTTCCCGGGTTCCTTTTAGTCTTTGCTGGATCACTGCTTTTGCCACTCTCATCTGTCTCTGAACCCTAGCCAAGTCATGTTCCTTTATGTTGTGAGTTTATTCCCTGAGTTTCTTTTCAATTCATATCTTGGATAATTGAATAATCATTTAGAGACCTAAAAAAAAATCTAAATCCTCAGAATTGCAGCCTCTCGACAGGAAATATTCTCAAATGTGTTTAGTTCTCGATGAAAGCTGACTCATGACTGGTCAACAGCTAATTTTAATCAGAGATGGCTTTATGTGTCCCGAGACCACAGGTGTCAAACTCAAGGCCCGGGGTCAGATCTGGCTTGCCACATCATTTTATGTGGCGGGCCACATCAAACATGCTGACTTCTATGATGCTTGCAAAAATCTGTACCGCAATTTCAAATTCTCGTGTGTAATATATAAGAGCGCTATTCTAAGTTTTCTTGTTATCAAAATCCTCATAACAGCAACTTAAACTATAGTTGAATAAATCAGTATTCTTGATTTCTTTATATGGTTGCACAGTCATAATGGCCCTCCAAGGGAAATGGTAACTATAATGTGGCCTCGTGGTGGTACTCGTAAGAGGGCGCACATAACTCCTACTCTGGCATCCCTTCACTGGCTCCCCATACAGCACTTTGTATGCAGCGATGGCTGTTTGAAAGTGCTCTATAAATACAGTTGAGTTGAGTTAAGTTGAGTTGGCCTGCAACAAAAATGAGTTAGACACCCCTGCGCCTCGACACATTTATGACGGTGATTTCAAAAATTTTAAGTTTGATCTATAAAAGTTGAGACAAGAAGGATTTTACCATGCGTTATAATTTGTAGCTACAACATTCCACCCCCCCACCCCCAAAAAAAATTCCAGCTGTGGCTGAACCTAACTCTTAATTCATGAATATTATAATATTATATATATATTATAAATATATAACATATTATTATTGTTTATATACGTTTGCTTTTGTCGGCTTTTAACAATCTCTCTAAAACGTCCAAGGCAAAGACCAGCATATCGCCCGACTGGTGAACACTTTTTCTGGGTGATTCACATTTACGTAAAACTATCGGAACACCTCATGGCCCGAGGGGTGAATGATGAGGACACTGCACAAACACATTCTATCTACACACATAGGCACTATGGTAGAGGTCCCTCTTAGCCAATGGGATGCCAGGATGATGCTCGATAGTGGCCAATGACAGAGCAGCTATTACTATGTTGCGTTCAGGAAACTCGGAGCTGTGACTAGCAGGCCTTACTGTATTTTTACCTTTCGTATCTTGAAATTTCTTTCGTAACAAGAAGCAATACTTTCTTGTTGAGGCGTTTCGTAACTTGAACATTTCGTATGAAGAGACTTTCGTAAATAGAGGTACCACTGTAATGGAAAAAAACTTACTTGCATCTCATTTGCTTCAATATTATTTTGGTGTTGAATCAAAGTAAGCCATATGTTTTCACTTTGGAAAACAATGATGACCATTTTTTCCTTTTTATGACACGTTTTGGACCAAACCAGTAACTGAAAAAAAGAAATCTGTTACTGCATTTTCTGCGCTCTGCGTTTAAAAAAAAAAAAAAAAAAACATTCCAGTCTTTGAATAAAAAGGGAGAGAAATTAAAACATGTTTTTTATATTTGATTTTTTGATTAATCAAAATTAATAAAGTTACCAACTCATTTCATGTTTCAATAAAACAGAGCCTTCCAAGCATTATGTGTTAACAGAAGTATCAATTATATTCGTTTTGATTTCATGTTTTGATCGAGATGCACATATCACAAATTGCATATAAATTGGGAATTATTTTGTGACAGTACATTGTGAATACTTCACAGTCCTTGCTTAAACCTGCACTAAACAAGCAGTAGACTTTACCAGAGTTATGGTGGTGTCAGGTTCTTGTGCTTGTGCTTGCGTGGGTTTTCTCCTCGCACTCTCCTGCCTGCCATGTTCCAAAACCACTAATGTGACGCTCAAAATTCTCCATAGGTGTAAATGGGAATGAGATATGTGCCCTGCGATTGACTTCAACCGGTCCACAGGTCGTGTACCTTGCCTGCCATCCAAAGTCAGCTGGGATAGGCTCCGGCTCACGCATGACGTGAATAAGAAGTGCTGTTGAAAATTGATGGATCGTACATTACTGGCAAAGTATTGTCTTCTATTAAGCCCTCAAGTTCCAGGGCACACATCATCTCAGCGGTCATTGACTGCTGTTAGCAACACAAGGTATTAACTTCAACAGACACAGAAACAAGGGTTTCCTGTCATTGTGACTGACCTTATCGGGCTCATCAGTGGTCCACACTTGGACGACGCTCACGTGCTTGTTGAGTTGTGTCTTGACCACACGCTCAATCTGACTGTTGAATTTCATAAAGCACACGTAGCTGATGTAGCCCAGCACCAACATGACGCTCTCCCACCACATCATTGTGTTATCCAGGAAGAAGATGATGAGCATGATGAGGTCCAGGATGTAGAAGAACACGTCCCGGAAGAGCGGCCACCAGGTCAGGTGCAGCACCTCCCGAGAGAAGATGGCACACATGCCGATCACGAAGAGGATGTTGAAGACGGCCGAGCCCACGATTGTGCCGATGCCCACGTTGCTGTGGGAGACAAAACAGCCAATCACGGAGGTGAAAAGCTCTGGGGCCGAGCCGCCGGCGGCCATGAAGGTGGCACCGGCCACATCGTCGGAGATGTCCAGCTTGTTTGTGATGACCTCCAGAGCGGGAACGAAAAATTCATCGCAAACTATAGCGAGGGCCACAAACATATAAATCATCCCAACGGCATGCAGAACCACCCAGCCTTGGCGTCGCTGTTCCACCGTGAAGATGTCCTCCGGGTACTCGCCCTTTCTGTGCGGCGGCTGGAGTGGAGTGGGTGCTGTGGTGGTTGGTGGAGGTTTGGGAGGTTGCGGTTCCACATAAATACACTGCTCAATATCTGTCCTGTTGACGATAACCAAAGTGGGTTGCGTACTCTTCGGTGCCGGGACCCGCTCCTGTGTTGCATTGGGTGCTGTGAACTCTCGAAAGCTGACTTCTACAGCACCATCATCCAGTCCTTTTTCTTCCAATATGTCCCGCGTATGGATGGAGACTCTGAGTTTTGACAGCTTGGCTTTCAGGGTCAGCATGTAGAAAAAGCACAAGAGCACACTTAAGGTCAAAAAGAGGACGCGACTACGTCTAAATCTCCCCGGGCGAGGGGCCACAATTATTGTCCTCATGTCAAAAAAGCAAATGTCGTCATATGCAGTCCTTCATGGTTCCTCTTCTGCTATGTGGAGAAAAGACATCCATTTATGAGTCCAAACGTTTCATCTTATGGTGGCCGACTTCCACCTGTGACAGAGCAAAGAGAAGCAAAGAAAAACAGTGAGAACAATACAAACATAAATACCTTCCTCCTAGTGCATAGCTGTAGGTAGGTGAAGCGAAAGATGCAAACAGCCAGCTGTTACTATGACTACACGCATAATTTGGTCCCTGTGAGCACGCACAAAACATTTTTTTAGTTCGGGTCGATTTTGGACATTAGCGCGCGTCAGTAAAGAACACCGATGGTGTAAATGGTTATTGAGGTATTAGTCGGCCAAACAACGTCACAATTAAAATTATTTTAAAAAGAATTAAATACGACTTTTTTTATGCAGTCCGACAATGAAAGATAACCATAAAAGAAACATTTTACTGAGTGTGTAAAGCGAGCAGACTTACCTACTGCTCGGCTGTTCTTCCCCGTGAGCGAGCTTCACTTCAAGCCACCTGAGCCACTCAAGAGACGCCGAGTATGGTTGGGGGGAGGGGGGTGGGGGGGCTACGAGGGCGCCCCGCTTGTCAAGGCTAGAACAAGGCTCAGCATAATGCCACTAAGAGGATTTGGAGCCAAACACCTCTCTCTCACTTTCCCTTTCACAAATATGGCTGTATCAATTAGCCAACATTCATATCGATGACACTGCAGGCGGCTGATTGACGGCAGATGCAGTCATGCTCATTAATCTGCGCTCTGCATTTAGGGCTGTGTACTGTCATGATAAGTGTGGCCAAGACTTTTTAAAATTATTATTTTATGTCATTTATTTTTGTTTACCAACCAAAACAAACGATCATCTCGCTCGTATAATTAGCCTTCGGGCGTTCAGCTAATTAAATACCGCGGTGCAGCTGTCTTAAGCATTGTTCTCAATTAGATTAGTCGACTACAAATTTTAACCAGAGATGCTTTTATGTTCCTAAATGTATTTTTGACACCGATTAAAAATCTATTTTTTTTCGAAGCACATCAGGTTTTTGAGATATTTTCATGTTTTCTTTTTAATATTCGACCCACGAAGCTTGCTCAATACGGATTTTACCATGCGCTGTAATTTGTAGTTATGACGTTAAAAAAATCCACCTGTAGCAGAACCTAACCATTCATAAATATTACGAAATATGTCTTTTTTTTTTTTACATTTTAGACTATTATTATTGTATTATTGTGATAATACAATAACAATAGTTTAGATGAGCTAGAAGAAAAACGAGGGCTGATTAAGAAATGGTACAGAAAAAAATCATCTTGAAACGTTTACTTATATATCTGATTTTAAAAAATGTAAAAAATTGTTGACCAGTCATCAAGTGACCAGGGTAATGCAAAACAGGGTTCAAATTTTCAAAAATGATGCAGTCATCTGGAGCAGTCACTTTAAGTAGACCTGTAGACAAGATTGTTTCAAAAATAATATAAATAATTTACAAAATCTGGTAAAAGTAGGCTATAGTAGCCTACTGATTAAACACCTTTAGCCTAGGCAAACGTAAAAGGCAACAAACTCTGAAATTTACATGATACAAAGGTAAGATTTTTCTTTACAGTTAATCATACACACACCAGTCATTTTGATGACTTGGAACAATGGGGGCAAGAGTTGGCATTCACAAATTAGTTTTCGTATTTTATTAGCTTTGCTGCAAACCGAATTCTGACAAGGTAATCAGGACTAAACTAACAATGTATCCTGCATGAGCAAACAAAACAAAACAAAAAAGCTAAATTAGTTAAGAACCAAATCTGGTGGCTTTTAGGCTGGAACTGGACAACCCTTTCACCACAAATCATTCTTGTAGCCGACAACACCAATAAGTCTTCCTAAACAAGTCCACGGATGGGGAATAACTTGCTTCTTCCAAATTTGTTCCATCATCATTTATGCTTCTATTACTGACCCTGGTTTTTGCCTTACAAGGCCCCAAGATCTGAGTCCCATCTGTATCTCAAGTACAGTTGACATTACCTCTCTTTTTTACATGGTGTCATCATTTAAATACAGTAGGTTAAAAAAGTGACAAGCAATAAGGTGTAGAAATATGGATTTGTCTTTAAATGTAAAGGAGTCAAGAAAAAAAAAAAGCCAACAAGCAATGCCACAGAGTATTGGGTGTCATAGTAACAGCTTATGGTGATCCCAAAGGGAAATATTGTGCACATTATTAGTATGAAATAAAAACAAACTTTTAGACCAATTTGAACACTACACCTTGTACAGTGTTCAACAGTGTCCTATAGGTATGAGACAGAACACAAACATTCGTTTCATTCACATCCTTCCTTCCATCTAACATTTCGTCGACTAGTCTACTGTATTTGAAATAGCAACACACCAGCTTCCTAAATATAAGATTTTGTTGTTTATTTGAGTTTCCCAAAATACGGTCATAGAATAAATACAAACATAGCATTCAACAACCAAAACACACAACTAATGTAAATCAGTGTAAAACAGAAAAAAATGGCCTCCACAAAAATGCATCCATCCATTATCTGAACCGCTTTATAGTGAGAAGGGTCGCGGGGGTGCTGGAGCCTTTCCCAGCTGACTTCGGGCAGTAGGCAGGGTACACCCTGAATTAGTTGCCTCCCAAAAATGGACATTTTAATTGAATCTGAATAAATTATACACAAAGTAAGACTAAGTGCGGCGGCCCCGTGGTCGAGAGGTTCGCGCGTCGACCTCACAGTGCAGAGGTACCGGGTTCAATTTCAGCTCCGGCCTTCTTGGGTGGAGTTTGCATGTTCTCCCTGGGCTTGCGTGGGTTTCCTCCCACATTCCAAAAGCATGCGTGGTAGGCTGATTGAACACTCAAAATTTTCCCTCAGTGTGAGTGCGGATGGTTGTTTCTCTTTGTGTGCCCTGCGATTGGCTGGCAACCCGTTCAGGGTGTCCCCCGCCTACTGCCCGAAGAGGGCTGGGGTAGGCTCCAGGAACCCCGTGAACCTTGTGAGGATAAAGCGGATCGGAAAATGGATGGATGGATGGTAAGGCTGCGTGTATATGAAGCATACAACTTCAAATTTCTCATCTTGGACATTTGAGTGTTAGGACGGAAATGCTGCGTTGACAAACAGCAGTCATTTGGATTGAGCTGTCATATGAAAATGGTGCCGCTGAGAATGCAATTAACTCAGCTACAGAGGCACGATGAACAGGCCACACCATAAGAAAGTGTGACTACTATTCAAGTGCGTTGACATTTAGCAACAACAATGCATTAAGCCATTCGGTGGAGACTTAAAAAAAAAATAGATAATCCACCAGTCCATCATCACTTTTTTATACAGCCTATCTGCACTCGGGTTGAGGGCATGCTGACGGATATTCCAGCTAACTTTGGGAGAGAGGTGGGGCACATCCTGGACTGGTTGCCAGCCAATCTCAGAATACGAAATCCTTATCAATTCATTTATGCTACTGATGGAAGGTTCAACCTGCCAGCTTCCTCCTGCAAGATGACAGCAGTGTTGCTTGTGTTTCAAACACAGAACAGCAGGAAACTGATCAGGTTCGAACATCATATCAGATGAAAAAGAAAAAGAAAAACTAGACATTTGATTTAATGATGTAAATAATATTATAAAAAACATGTTTTATCCTCTCAAAACATGAACAAAACACGAGCCAGTCAAAAACATCACCTGTAGGGTAAAACTGTAGATAGAGCAATTTATAGATAGAGCAATTTAAGGAAAAGAAAATATCAAGAAATTCCCATCGAGGCAAACAAGAATATATTCACCAGTATGACTTGTATGGAAAAGGCAATGGGGGGAAAAAGAAACGTATTGTGGCTCAAACTATGTGTTACGTCTTCCTACATTAGTGAACTTTCCTTTTCCTTGATCGATAACGTCTCCTCCTCTGTTTGTAGAGGTATCGGAAATTAATGAAGAGCCCTGGGGAAGAAAAGAAACGCTGGTGAATATTTAGTTGATGGACTACAAGCTCACTTACACAATCAGCATCACTAATCACAGAATAGCAATTAATGCAATGTAACCTGAAAACAAAGTGTCTTTTTTTTTTTTTTTTAGTTTTAGTTTGGAAAAATGTCACCGCTTGGTCATGCTTGCCTGTGAGGATGCAAGTGTGTGGTCGTTGCCTTACCCAGAAACATGAGCACCAAGTAGAGCTGCAGAGTGTATGAAAAGCTTAAGTAGTGCCCCAGCAGCGCAGGCAGAGGGAGGCTGAACAGGCGTGTCTCGTCAAAGATGGGGAGGGACTGAATCACGGCCACCGCTGCACAAATTCGCAGGAAGACAAGATGTCACCAACAAACGGCATGACCGGGTTGACCTTTTACCAACACAGCCACCAGGAGGTAATGACCTTCGGCGACAACCCCAAGCGGGTACAGTGGGATCCAAAGGCTGTATCTGAGCCACGTCAACAGCTTCCACTCGGTGCCAATGCAGGCCAGCATGTAGAAAGGGTACCTAAGCGTGAGAAACCCCGCCAGCCAGAAGGCAGTCATCGTCATCGCCATCGCCAAAGCAGCGTGTCGGTGTGGATAGCTTACCTGAAGACTTCAACGGTGCTCCACAGGTAGAACACAAAGAAGATAACAGGTTTGTTCTGCATCTCTTCCAAGCAGCCAAAGATGACAAATAAAATGACATTCCTCCCTGCGACCTGTGGCAGGACATGTTCACGAGTGATCATAGGAACAGCATGCAATCAACCAGTGAGTAAACTAGTGATTAATTGGAAGAGTTTTCCCTTTACCTGTATCATGGCAGGAAAAAAGCCCGTCTTAACCAAGCCTAACAGGGGATTAATCACCTCCAGCACGGCCATCATCTGGCAGAAGTACATCACATCAGCTGTGGTGTGGAAGGTATCATGAAATGAATCTGTGGAACGGTGAGAAAAGCAGACAAGCTGCCAGGATGAAACAGCGCATCGCACCAGGCACGGCCCATAATCATAATTAATAATCACTGGCATTTGCAAAACAAATTGTCCGCCACCCTCTCCTCGTGATTTGCTACTCTTCAAATGGGAACATCTGTGACAACACGGCCCTTCAGTGTTTCCTTGACCTTTTTTGTTTCTTTCATGCTAATCAACGTGCACAACAAACTCGTGCTAATCATGTCCGCAACTAAAATCCAACCAAAATTGTTGTCTCAGGTTCAATCAAGTTCAAAAGTCGATCACGACAACACGTGCTTCGTTAAGTCTTTGATTTGACGCCCTCGAAACGGGCTTCTGCTTTCAGATGTTTTAAAGTTGGATTTACAGAACTGAGAGCAGTTTGATGTGCTGAAAAATGGAAAAGAGCGCATTGGAATGTCAAATTGGGAGTTCGGTCAAGTGCAGCGGAACACCAAGTGACAATGAACTGAAACATGATCACAGCAGCATTCAAGCAGCCTGAGGAAGGACTTTTACTCACTGTAGGACACCTCCTGCAGGCCGTTTTTTTAGGGGGGTGGGGGGGGGCGCGGATTGTGTAGCAATCGCCATCAAATATACTGTATTTTATATACTGGCTTGTTGCCTCATCTCCATTGCTTTTTGCCTGCAGTTCAAAATGAAGAGATCCACATATGCTATGGTCAATTGACTCACTGTAGTTAATCATTATTTGGTTTGTGTATTATTTATTTGTCATGTTATTGTTTTCAGCACAGCCTTTCCTTTTACAGTATCTACAACCTGACCAGGGACTAAGACAGCAAATTAGCTGCAAATCTTATATGCATCCTATTTTTTTTAAAGGCAAGGTTGCATCGTTCCTGCTAAAATAAAGCATTCAAATGACTTTTTTCCAACATCACAAGCATAACTGTTCAATGCCTATAGATGCAGCAAACTGTCTGTTCTCGGTCTGCCTCACACTGCTTGTATCTCACTCTCCCACGCCCCATGGTTCACTCTGTGCGCTCTCAACTCGCTTCTCTGCAGCTCTCTCAACACCATCATGTGGCGCCGTTTCAATGTCTGCCTGATTGTTATTTGTCTTTATGTCACATAAATCCGATGTGAAGTTCTTTTCTCTTCTCATTTTGAGCTGGGGACAAAAAAAAAGCAACGGAGAGGCATTCACGTTTGGGCAACAAAGCAAACAAACACAAAAAGCTGGCTTGGTTTTGTGCTGTGGTTAAGTGCCGTGGGGAATAAAGCTATGTTAGGATAATGGTGTTAGAAGTAACTTTAACTTTTGAGTGACCGAGCAATCTAATGAATTATCTTTTCAGTATAGTTAGCTGGGAAATGCAGATCAGTGCATGAGATACAAACCACGTTAATAGCAAAGAAACGGCATTATCTTGTAAATGAGGCCCAGCAAAATCTTGCTTTATACTTGGACTTGGTCCCGCATGTGTTGAGGATGTCTTGGGTGTCCTCGATATCTCAGAATTTTGTTTTTTTGACTGCTGACTGCATGGCATGGGGAATAATCACTTCCTAGTTATGGAGACTGCAAGCATTAAATGCATTTGAAACGGAGCAGATAGGCGAACCTAACCAGTGATAGTAATCTCGTGCACACACGCACAATCGAACGTAGTTTTCAACATTAAATTACATTCATGTGTAATAATAACAGCCTAAATTCCTGCGTCAAGGAAAGCAGACTAGATACTTGTACAGAACCGTTTGTCCCAAGCAATGAACCACCTGCGGACACCATATAGCAGTACATCAATCGAGCTTAAGATGCTTGATCTGAGTATTTATATCATGATTCTGTTCCGTCTGTTCTCCAAAAGATGGCATTGCAGTGTGGGAGGAAACCGGAGTACCCGGGATAAAACCCACGCAGGCACGGGGAGAAGATGCAAACTCCACACAGGAAGGCCGGAGCCGAAATCGAACCCTGCACCTTTGCACTGTGAGGCCGACGCGCCAACCAGTCGCCCATGGGGCCGCCCTGCTTATTTTCAATATTTAATTTTTATGCAATTTTATTTCTATGCATGTGGCCAAGTTGAAATCAGCTGAGTTTGAATAAATACCAAATGTTCTAAAATATATAGTTTTTATTAAGCATCTTTTACACTACAGATATAACATAATAGAAAATTATCATTACTCTGGTGAGTAACTAATTATTTTTACAAGGCAATAACTGACTGAGCAACTCAAATATTTTGTGGAAGAAGTAATGTGTACCATACCCAACACTGGCGCAGGGAATATCTCTCTGCACATCATTCTCATAAGTAATAATATTCAGAAAGAAAAACGGAGGAATAGCAATAAAATACAAGTGGGAAAGAAAAAGATTGTGGCAGTGGGTTGGGAGAAGTAGTGCCACATGGAGAGCCAGGGCACACGCCTGCAACCTTACAAACCTCGACCAAGAATGAAGAGTCGAACCGTCAAGTTGACAAAGACCCAGGCGAATCCAAGGAACTGCACCAGATTGTACATAAATAAGTAGCCTTTCTTCAAGCCCAGGTAGGCTGTTGCAGGAGAATGAAATGAACAGAAAGTGATGATGTCATGTGGTGTATTTGAGTTTTTGATTTGTATGCAGGAGAGAATTTCATCAGGACTCACGATCTTTCCGAACTCTTGACTCCACACTTATCTTGTTAATCTTTTCTTCCTCCTAAAAGAAAAATAACACATCAACATTTTATTCTTCCCAAAATTCACATCTCTCAGAGAATTAGATTTTTTTTTTTTGTCTGGCTAGTTTTTAAAGTCCATCCATTCTTTCTCGAAATCACTCATCCTCAAGATGCGCTCGCGATCACGCCTAGGGACAATTTAGAGTGTGCAATTGACCTAATATGCATGTTTTAGGAACGTGGGAGAAACTGGAGGAAAACCACATGGGCACGGGGAGAACATGCAAACTCCACCCAGGAAGGCCGGAGCCTGGATTTGAACCCCTGACCTCTGCAATGTGAGGTGGACGTGCTAACCTGTCGTCCACCGTGCCGCCCCTAAGGCGCTACTTAAAAACATTTAACACAAAACATGAAATCAATACTCGAATAATAAATGCAGTTAGAAAAATTTTCTGTCAAGATTTTGGTTGATATGTCTTGGTGAATACAGAAACAATATTTCCGTAACTGAAGAGTACAGCGACTATGTTACAGAAAGAGGGAATTTCAGATGTAGGAATATTGAGTGCTGAAAAGCAGCCTGGCTGTGAGTTTTCTACCTTTGCCTGAAGCTCCATCTCAGCATCGGACTCATCCAGCCAGCGGTTGAAGTCAGGAGCCAGAAAGAGAGGCCGCTTCTCCTGCAGCGTCAGGCGGTCCCACCAGCGCTCTTCCTGCTTCTTGATTTTGATGTCTACCTGACGCTGTGTTGACTTATGTTCAATCTGAAAGGAACACGGTGATGAAGGAACATGCAATGTCGTAAAAAGGTATTTGCCCCCCCTTCCTGATTTCTGTTATTTGCATATTCATCACGCACAAAGGTTTCGATTCATTAAATCAATTTGAATTTTAACATTGTATATTTAAATACAACACATGCTTCGTTTTTAAAATATCTCTAGCCACTAATGCTAAAGTCAATGTAAATACCACTGAAATGCTAATCAAGTCAACTTTATTGTCAAATGTGCCCTATGTGCAACATACAGCACAGATGAAATTTCTTTCCTCTCAACCACAGGAGAGAGAGGAGCCGCTGCAGGTGCCCACGCCACCATCAACAGAACAGTTAACATAATATGACAAAATAATACAACACAACACGTAAGACACAGTCATGCAATCTTAACCAATTTTTCTGCATACGCTTTGCTGTTTGAAGTAGTTATAGATGAAAGAGGAGAGAATCAAACTGTCCTTTCACCAGTTGATCAGAGACGTCATGCTGAAAATGTGCACACGTCTGCTACAAGCTAAGTTTGAAAGCAAACAAGAAGCTGTAGCGTCCATTGATGAAAAAAGATATTGGCTCACATCTTCTGTCTCATGTAAATCCGCTTCATTTCCAAGCAGCGACTCCCAGTTCCACATCCGCATCTGCGCTGACGCTCCTTTCTTCTCATCGTCGGCTCCTCAAGCCATGCATCCATCCAGCCGCAGAATGTCCAACAGCACTGACATTTCCGCTGAACAAAACGGGGCTGTGAAAAATGCTGCCCATTACAGGCACAATAAACACATATGCCCCGGGGCTGTCCAGCACCGACTGTCAAATGGCGCAGACATTCCTTCCGATCAAAATCAGTGCTGGTACACGCGCGCTGCCAAGAAGACGCAACCACCAAGCACAGATTCTTCTCCTTTGACGAATGTCGTGGCCAAAAAAAACACCGAAAACAATCCACATCATGTCTACGTAACAACAAAACAAACACAAAAACAACAACAAAAAAAAAAAACAACAAAGGCAAGGCTCTTGAAGAGCACTTGCTGACGGCTGCCTACTCGGGCGCCATCTTGGGAAAAAAAATGGAATGGAATGGAAAACCCAAGACATGTGAAAATAATATAAAATAAATATGGTAAAAACATACCACAAGGGTAATACTTATTCAAGGCTTCAATGTGTGCAAAGACGCAAGCCATTAAAGGAATGAAAAGGGAAGAGGCTTCAGTTTCACATGATGGTCATTTTGTACTTGACAAAAAGAAGAGCGTGTTCAAGAATAAAGTGTTCAATGTTCAGGGACGAAATGGTAATGAGGCTATGATTCTTGTTATGAGTTGATGAATTTTAGTAGAATAAATACTACAACTGCAAACGGTGAATAACTATTTCATTACTCATAGTTTCAATCTCAGTCAAAATGATCGTGATTATGTTTCCCAATAATCACCCAACCCAATTATACAAAGGACGATAATCATCCGTTGCCTATTTTTTGTACTTGTATGCATCTATATTTTGTAATATGTAGTGTAAGTAGTATTTTTTTCCTTTGGATGGTGACAAAAAAAAAAAAAATCAATATTGATCAACATCAGACGATAAGAAATATTTTGATACATTTTCCGGCTGTATCACCCTGACTTATTTTCAAACTTTAAAGTGACATGCTTAACAGTGAACAGTTGAACTTCCTCCATGACGACGCCATAGTCGGCGGCCATCTTCAAGAGCTCTTCAAGAGCTCTGCTGTTTGTTGTTGTTTTTGTCATTTGGTGTATTCTGCCTTCGTGTGGACCCGGTGTGGACTATTCTCAGCGTTTTGGCCGCGACATTCGTCAATGGAGAAAAATCTGTGCTTGATGGTTATGTCTTTTCAGGAGCATGTGGAGGTCAGCACTGATTTCGATGGGGGGAGGGGAGAATGTCAGTGCTATTTGACTATCACCGCATGACAGCCCCGGGAAGTTTGTGCTCTTTTGTGCCTGTAATGGGCAGCATTTTTCACAGCCCCGTTTTGTTCAGCAGAGATGTTGGCGCTGTTGGACAGTCTGCATCGGTGCAGCTAGATGGATGGCTGGTGGAGCTGAAGATGAGGAGAGGCGTGTCTGCGTGGAGTGCAAATGTGTATTTGGAACTGAAAGTTGCTACTTGGAATTGAAGCGGATGTCAATGGGACAGGAGAATTGAACCAATTTCTCTGTTCGCCAATGGATGCTGGAGCTTCTGGTTTACTTTCAAATTTAGTTTGTAGCAGACGTGTGGGACGTCATGCACGTTTTAAGCATGATGACACTGGTGAAAGGAGACTGTGATTCTCTCCTTTTTCATCTATAACTGCTTCAAACAAGTCCGTTTTATTTTGCACTTTTGTTAATTTATTACAAATGAATCCTAAATCAGAGTGAGTAGTTTGTGTTTTATTTTGAACTAAAATACTCTATTGCAGTGACTTGTTCTGCCTTTTGTTAGAAATAAATTAAAATCTATCTTTTTTTAGCTGTCATTGGTTTAATACAAATTGTATGTATCATAAGTAAAAGTGGTATCTGTTACTTGGTATCTGTGAGTACTCAAGAGTTGAAAAACTCGCACCGGCATCATTTTGGGAAAAAAAAAAGTGGTTTCGGACATCCCTACAACTGGACAACTAGACATTATTACAGAATTCTTGTTGGAAGCCAGTGCTGGTGGTAATGTGAGCATTGTACTACTGCTGCTTGCCTTTTGGCTATGCTGGTGGTAACACTGTGAGCATTGTACTACTGCTGCTTGCCTTTTGGCTTTGACATGATAGCAAAATAGTGCTTCGGCCTGTGCGGTTACATAACAGTGGAGAGGACGTGCAGACCACATAAAAATAAAAACACCCGATGGGAGAGCAAGCACTCCAGAGTCCAAAATGTTCGTATCGACTAAATCATAGGGCAATTCTCCAATTTCCTTTCAATGTTTGCATATAAGGGCTGCTCAAAACATATATCGTGTTGTGGGGAGACAGGTAATTGGAGCAGTTGGATTGGTAAGTGCAGGCAGAAAGACAGAGCAAGTGAAGTACAACAAGCTGAAAGTGAAGAATAAAATTAATAAGACAACAATACCTCAGGTCTAATGGTTTCCAAAAATTCCAAACTAAACTTGTATTCATTGTCTCCTTTAGCTCCATGGCCTTGTGCTGCAAAAGACAAGAACATTATGATTCCAACAATATTTGAAAAATGTTACGCTACAGTTAGTCTCAACTAAACCTAATAAGGAGGTACTGTAGAGCAACATACTTTAACTGGACACATTGCATTTTGCTTCTTTAGATAGTGTGAAGACGTAAGCAAAAACACCAAGATGCACATACAAACCTCTGAACTGAATTGTGTTGTCTTGCAGGTTGATTTCAAGATTCTGAAAGACACACAGTAAAATTAACTTAGATCCAAACTTAAGACAATATAATCTGAATTTCATTAAAGACTTGCGCCATTGTCAATGTAAAGGATGTTACTGTTCATCCATCTCTCATTTTTATTGAGGTGTAACAAATAAATGGAACAAATGCGTCACTGTCATCCTGTTTCAAGTCTTCACTGGAGAGCCTGAACAAAAGCCAGCTCTTCCATTAAGCCATGCATCTTTTATTGGACATTAGTTAAACAGATGCTGTGCGAGGAGTTTGTGAGAAATGGGTTGCTTACAGCAAGCAAGTATCTCATAAGATATTCTTTATTTGTCCCACACTGGGGAAATTTACATGTACAAATATACATATACAAATATGTAAACATAAATGAAGGCAGCATGAGCCAAATTTATCAAATAATGGTTTATTATTAAAACGAGAAGACGATAACGTCTCTGTAGATGACAACTGGTCAATGCAATACAGGATATCCCTTATTAAATATGCCCCCGTAAGGCATTACAGTATAAGGGATGACTTCACAGCAAAGTTTCAAGCAACATAAAAGCATTGCCACATTTGTGAGCCTAAAATAGCTCTCGAGTGATGGGACATTATGAGATCCGAGGAATGTTGTACAAGCCCACTCATCCATTATATGAACCACTTAGGGTCGAGGGTGATTATTTAAAAATGTAAACACGTTTGCAGAGATTATAGAAATAGCGTGTTGCATATTGCTTTTTATATCACAACCTTGAATTGTTGTGTGCAATCATTAACATGATCACAGACTTCAAAAAGATGAATGACGTTCGTTATTAATAATGACACAATTCAAGGTAATTTGGGCAAATTTGTTGTTTCATAAGTGTGTATGAGTATAGCCCTTCGCATGAATCATGCTTTTCAAAAACATTGGTAAGCCCTCTTTGGGGAAAATCAACGCAATACCTAAAATAATGCAATCCATTCGCGGAGAAAGCAAGTAAGAAAGAAAAGAAATCTGTCCAGAATATATGAGTTCTGAATGTATATGTAGTACGGCCAAGTTAAAGCTGGAAGCTGCTAGGCAGATGGAATACACTGTACTTTACCTTGGTATCGCTCAGCTCCACTCGGAGATAAATCTCTCCGTGTCGCTGAGCCCAGTAAACGCAAGGCGTGAGGATCTGCATTGCAACCGAGTTCTCTTTTTTTATCTACATGCCACGACGACACAACAAAATATCCGAAATTACACACAGTAGACTTAACCCGCACACCAAAACGCCGCACAAGGAGCACGTAACACACAGTGGTGGATTACACTTCCGGGATGTGGCGGCCGGCTCCTCAACTTCCAAAATAAAAGTAATGTAGAGAGTTCAGGTTAAAATAAAACGGCAATCGGTATGTACTTTTAAGATATTGTAACAAGTATTATCGTAGTAGTGGTTAACAGTGTTGTTCTGTTAGGTGTTACGCCTGTGGTAATAGCTGTAATGCTTTGACTCTGAAAGCTACCTAACAGGATGTACGCCTGACCGGATGTTTTATCTTATGAAGGCTGAAGAGAAGTGTGCGACTACTGCTAGAGATAGGACTACAATAAACTCGTGCTTGTTTGAAACCGAATGCGTCTTGTTTACACACACTACGACAACTCCTACTAATCGTTCGGCTCTTCGTGCTTTACAGAACGTTCCTGACCAGTGTAACCAAACATATTGATTATAAACATATAGTATGAACACATTGACACAATTCCTTTTTAAAATTCTATTCCAGAAACCTCATTTGAGTATTTCCAGACGCGGCATCTTAAATAAATCTAAATAAATCATTGGGAGGGAAACACAAATGTACGTTCTGCCGAGAAGTAATTAAATGTGCATACATGGCAATTTTCCGCGGATTCGCGGAAATCCGCCGTTTTATTTCTTAAATTGATCATTTTTGTGAATCGTCTAAATCCGTTGAGAAAAACGTTCCTGACCAGTGTAACCAAACATATTGATTATAAACATATAGTATGAACACATTGACACAATTACTTTTTAAAATTCTATTCCAGAAACCTCATTTGAGTATTTCCAGACGCGGCATCTTAAATAAATCTAAATAAATCATTGGGAGGGAAACACAAATGTACGTTCTGCCGAGAAGTAATTAAATGTGTCGTGACGAAAATATTTTGGGATGCTCAGTGTTCCTTGATTATTGCCTGTTTTTTAAGGGAAATATGTTGTCTCCCCCCCCTCCCCCCACCTTGTATTTGACCAATGAACACCACTTAACAATTTGTTGAGTGTTTTTCGTGACGAATTCTTCTTACCATTTGTTTTACCTTGTCACGTTCTTTTACTTTCGGTTTACGTTCCAAAGTTCAGCGATGAGACATACTGAAACGAGTTGACGGTGGCCGACGTTCCGCACAGCTGACCTAACGACCTCACCTCTTTTCCGAAATTGAGTTTGTTCCAGCGACCTATCCGGGGGATAAAAATTCAATACATTCATTTTTTGTTTTTCACGCTTTAGGCAACATGACCGCAAGAGTTGAAACCAGCGACGTAACTTCTCCGGTTAGCTATAAAGCTAACGCTGCTACTCATTTGAAGAAGAAAACAACTATTTACGTCGTTTATGTAATCGCTGCGTTGGACATAACATGGATGTTTTTACAGTTCTCCATAACGCCGGTAAGTGTCCATCTTTCTGTCGCGTTGGACGACCATTAGTTTTCCGTGAATACTATGAAGTGGACGCTGCTCCGGAAGTGACCATTTTAGTCTATACTTCATCGCTGCTGTGGATTTGAGCAAACCAAAATTCATGTTACACTGCAAAATTAACATTGGACACCGCAGTGTAATGTAATATTTTACATTTTGTGATACATCACTGTTGATTTCCAATTACTTTCCAGTACATTGTAAGATTAAATCACTATTATGCCCATTGGTTATGACATTAAGGCAATGTGGTGGCATTTGATACCTCGGCTTTCAGTGGGGATTCACCCGCGATAATCAACCTCTTAATTTTACAAATACATCATAGTCACTAGAGATTCAGTTTATTAATAATTTTTTTCTACATGTTTTGCTATATGCACCTTTTGCTTGGTCTGACCAACCATCAGAGGAAGACAAAAATGCTGACATGGTTGTGGGCCAGCTAGATGGCCACTGAGGTAAATTTGAAATCAGATTGGTGAAAGCTTCAATTGCAAGAACAAACTGTAAATGCGTAGAAAATTTCCTCTGAATGTTGACCAGACAGAAAGAATGGCTCACATGTATGGTTGTTGCTTTTCGGGATCACGGTGCATATTATCAACTAATCAGCTGTTCTCTTAGCAAAACCTGCAATTTCTGCAGCTGGACTGTGTGCCTTTTCAATCCTGCTGACTCATGCTCAAGAATACACACATACACACACACAAAATGCAACTAACGTAAAAAGATGTCCATCTATTTTATTGTATTGTCGCTTCCAATTAAACTGGGCACCACGCTCAAGGCATTAACGACTCAATTGTCACGGTAGAAACAAAAAAAGTGTATTGAACGCATTAACATCACGTTTTAAAATGAAACAAAAGAACATCCAGCTTTAGTTTCTAATGGCCAGTAGTTCCACGCAGGTACATTGTGGACTGTGAAACGAGCATTTTCTACATGTTTTGCTATATGCACCTTTTGCTTGGTCTGACCAACCATCAGAGGAAGACAAAAATGCTGACATGGTTGTGGGCCAGCTAGATGGCCACTGAGGTAAATTTGAAATCAGATTGGTGAAAGCTTCAATTGCAAGAACAAACTGTAAATGCGTAGAAAATTTCCTCTGAATGTTGACCAGACAGAAAGAATGGCTCACATGTATGGTTGTTGCTTTTCGGGATCACGGTGCATATTATCAACTAATCAGCTGTTCTCTTAGCAAAACCTGCAATTTCTGCAGCTGGACTGTGTGCCTTTTCAATCCTGCTGACTCATGCTCAAGAATACACACATACACACACACAAAATGCAACTAACGTAAAAAGATGTCCATCTATTTTATTGTATTGTCGTTTCCAATTAAACTGGGCACCACGCTCAAGGCATTAACGACTCAATTGTCACGGTAGAAACAAAAAAAGTGTATTGAACGCATTAACATCATGTTTTAAAATGAAACAAAAGAACATCCAGCTTTAGTTTCTAATGGCCAGTAGTTCCACGCAGGTACATTGTGGACTGTGAAACGAGCATTTTTTTGTGCCGCCGTATTGTCACATCATGGACAGCGGGGAAATCGCTGAACTGTTTATGAAACTGATCTATTTGAAGGGTATAAAAGATTCTTGCTGACATGGAGGCAGTACCGGTAGTCACTGTGGCTATTATTCAATGTTCAGAAAACACTGACAAAAAACATCAGCACAAATTTCCACAAGGTTGTTTATTTTATTTCTGCATTATGATTTGAAACGGTCAAATCTGGTGAGTGATTTGAAAGCGAAATCTCAAAATGGGTCACCATCTCCAGCCCAAGGCAGACCACCATTTCCGAGAGCGATCCATATACGTATATTTGTCATTTTTATCAACACCTTGATGCGATCTTACCAAAAGTGTGATGGAATTCATTTGGCCCCACGTTTTTGCACTCTGAAAGTTGTGGCTCTGAAATTAGTATTCTACAACAGGGCATATCATCAAATTGGACTTGTTCTCTTGAGAAGGCCAAATAACATACATATAGAGTGTTAGCTTAAAAAGAAAACTTCAATTTACAATTTTTATGCATATAAGAAAACAGCGTGGCTGTTAGCTGCAATAATAATGAACATCTCATGCCATGTTAAAGTTTGAAAAAGTCTCTCTGTTCTGTGCTTCTAACAGTTTTTGGCAAGGAAACTGGGCTTTGACACTTTGTGGTTTGGTTATTTACAAACCACGGTTGGTGTCATGCAGCTGTTTGGCGGGCCTTTGTTTGGAAGGTAAGTCCGGGCAAGTATCATTGAGATGTTTTCAGACTTTTGTCGTGAGCGAGCTCAACCTGTGTTGTTGCGCTTCCTTTATTGTTTGGTAGGTTTGCGGATGTTCTCGGGGCCCGAGCAGCAATGTCATTGGCATGCACCGCCAACATTGTTTTCTTCATTCTACTGGCTATTGCAGACTCTCCTGTCATGCTTTTTGTGCACAAACTCCCCACAATTGTCATGCATGTCCTCCCAGGTGAGCGTCTCTTTGTATTACTAATTTCATCCGCCATTGTGCTCATGCCACACATTGAACTTCTCTTACATAACTTCAAGTACCTTCCATCTTTTTACATAAACAGCTTGAATAAACTTCCAATGTTCAAATTGTATTACCTGCAGCTTCTCAGATGGTTGTATCAGACCTTTCAGATCCCGAAAAACGTGCCGATGGACTTTCCAAACTAGGACTCTGTTTTGGCATTGGAATGATAGCTGGCTCCACTATAGGTGGCCATCTTGTCAAAAGCTATGGGTGAGTGTCACTCTGTCATTTTTATGTTATGGACTTTTTTTTTTTTTTTAATCCACGCACCACCGCTAACTGGGACCTACAAACGTTCTGTTTATTTGGATGAATTTATTTGTGTCTCTGAATGGATTCAGAAAAACGTCATATCAAAAACATAGCTTGTAATTGCCCAAATAGGAAAACATTAGATTTTTAACCTTTTTAGTGCATGGGTGTTTTATGTTTTCCAGCTAACACAACAAAGTTGACCTTGTATTTCCCAGGGAGAGATTTGCTGCGTGCAGTGGTGCTGCTGGGAGCGCATTCAGTTTGCTGTTGGTATTAAGCTTTATTCCTCGAACCACTAAAGTTCAAAGTCCAGCCTCCAAAACAGATTGTAAGGCACACTTGAGTTTGCCAAACCTATATTTTTTTTGAAAGGAAACTGTACACTGATCAAATGTATATCGTACATTGAGGAGAAGACAGGTTTGTGTGTTTCACTGAGTTGCGTTTTTAATTTTGAAGTACTTTGGATCTTTATTGGCACTCTGTTAACTGCAGGCAAAATATCTATTACTTATGTCTCGGTTAAAATTCTCTATTTACACATTTAAAAACAGTACTTAATAATATACAGGTATGTTGCATAAGTTGTGTCGATCACTTATACTGTGCCCCAAAAGCATCGGAGCAGCGAGGCTTCTTTGTGATTTTTTTTTTTTTTTCCAGACTGACATAATTTGGATTTGACATCAAAATATGTATGTGAAATGCATGTTCTATTGGGTTTAAATCTGGAGAATGACTTGGCAAGATGAAGTCAAAAACATCCCACTTATGAAGTCTTATTGAACTCCTTTTTATTTTGGATCTGGAATAAGATTGGCCTTACATTTCCAATACTTTTGAAGGAAAAAGTAGGATTGGCCTACTATTGGGTCTATCGCAGTTTGTCAGATGAATGTATTAAATGCTTGTGTGTCATCATTCGTGGATATTGCTCTCATCACTTTGCCATATGCGTCTCATACTTATCATGTTTTGAATGCACTGCAGCGGACACCAAAAGCAAGTCCATATTTGATGTTGGCCAGATCACAAGACTCATGAAGTTTCCAGGCGTGACACCGACCTTTGTTGTGAAGATTGTTTCAGGCTTACCATCAGGTGAGAGCTTTTTTTTTTTTTTTTAATGTACCAAAATTGGTCAGTGGATTTATAAACACAAGATAATTTGCTCTTGTATTTGTGAAGGCATTTTCCAAGTGATGTTCTCTATAATCACATTGGACTTTTTCAAGTTGACACCTGAGCAGAATGGATACATAATGGCATATTTTGGAATAGCTCAGATGGTGAGTCATGAACAAATATCTCCTGTAGTGTTCAAGTTACCGTATTTTCTGCACTATAAGGCACACCAAAAAGCATTCGCCAACACACAATCAGACAACAACTTTGTGAGCTCTGCGCAGCCATTATGAAACGAAGATATTACCAAAAGCATAGTTAACTACTGACTAAACGAAGAAAGAAGGAGACAAGCAAGACTTCTAAGGATATTTCGCCCCTTGTGGATGTGAGTCCATAAGGTTTGTGTGCGTTTTTGTTGAATCAGTTGTCGTCATAACTTTTGTCTTTCATCTACTTTTTTGTAATGCCATTTGTATTTATATGCCTCATTTCTGTGTTTGTGACCACTTTTCATGGCTTTGTTACAGCTGCAGCAGTTGTGAAGGCTCTATAAAAATAAAGCTGTATTGTTTTGTATTCCCTTTAGCGTAGTACCATCTAGTGGATGCATAGCGCAACCGCAGCCACTATTGTAGCTTCTAGCCTATGCGCCTTATCATGCAGTGCGCCGGATAAATGAAAAAAGTTTTAAAATAGTCCATTCATTGAAGGTGTGTCTTATAATCTCAAGCGCCTCATAGTGCAGAAAATACAATCATATTATTTTGTTGCACGGACTATACAATGAAGTCATGAAACGGCAAGCATTTGTTCAGGTGGTTCAGGGCGGAGTGATTGGGCGACTTACATCAAGATACTCTGAGAGTTCACTGCTACTTCTGTCTATTGGAATTTCTGCTTTTGTGGGCCTGGCTCAGGTACACACCGTCCTCACACACCGAAAAAAAAACCCAAAACGCGCACATCATTTGACGTATCATGTTAAAGCCAGTCTACTAAAAAGTGCAAGGAGGTCTCTGAAATCTGTTCTTCCTGCAGGCTCACATGCAGAATGTGTTCCAGTTCTGCCTGACTGTGGTCCCCATGATCTTGTCCCTCAGCATTTTTAATGTCATCACAGACAGTTTGCTCACCAAAAGTGTACCTCCCTCTGATACAGGTAAGATCCTGCTGAGTTGATGTCAGCAAATTGTTTTTTGTTTTTTTTTGTTTTGTTTTTTTTGTGTGCAGCGTTTTTCCCAGGCGCAACAGACGAAGTTCAATACCTCATTTCTATCTCATAACAAACTAATTTACTGCACATTTTACAAAGACAAGCATGCAAAACTGCTGATAGGATAATTACAGTGCCATTTTAGTGTTTACTTCAAGCCAAAAGACCTATTTGGACACAACCCGATATGCGAGATGCACGAAAAATGTATTCTTTCTTTAAGGTTATTAATTGATACCTCTTCTGCTTCCTTGTCTAGGCACAATGTTGGGACTGTGTGCATCAGTTCAGTCTCTACTTCGGACAGTTGGACCGACCATTGGCGGCTTCCTCTATGTGAACTATGGCATTTTCTCCATCGGCTTTCTTCAGTTTATTGTAAATAGTTTTGTGCTTGCATACCTGCTGAAGCGTCGACTCAACAAGAAAGATGGATATAAAGAATGATACCCTTAAGCTTGTCAAATCTTCCTCATATCTCCCAACCAGTTCGACAAAAAAAATTAAGGTGGGTTTTTCCAACCATATTTAAATGATTCCAATGTATATGCAAGCTTATTTTCCTATTCAAATTACTTTTTTAGGAACACAGTGACCCCTAAATTTTAGGGCGCACATTGTAAATCTTCACATTTCCACTCATTTTTACTGTATTACTAATAAATAGGCTGCAATGTGGAGTACTAGTTCATCAGCAACAAAACCTATTCAAAAACAGTGTAAAAAAAAAAAAAACCAACAAAAAATAGCACATTTACCGGTCACACGTTCAATTAGATGAAACATTTATTTGAACTGCCTCAAATTTTTGCGGCACAATACTGCTATTTAGAAACAGACTGGAGCCCTGTGACCATTATCTAACTATAGCTATATGGTGATGCTCAGTGCCGTTAAATTGTGTGTGTGTGTGTGTGTGTGTGTGTGTGTGTGTGTGTGTGTGTGTGTGTGTGTGTGTGTGTGTGTGTGCGTGCCTGCGTGCGTGCGTGCGTATAACAATTGAAAACAGCATTTTAGGTTATTTTTGTCTGATATTTACAAACCCAATTCCAATTAAGTTGGATCATTGTGTGAAACAGAACTAAAAACAGAATACACTGATTTGCAAATCATGTTCAACCTTTATTCAAATGGTAACACTACAAACACGAGATACTTGAGTATTTGATGTTCATTCTGATAAACTATATTGTTTTAAGCAAATAATCATGACCTTAGAATTTTATGGCTGCAAAACGTTCCAAACAAAGCTGTGACAGGGTCATGTTTACCACTGTTACATCACCTTTTCTTTTAACAACCTTCAATTAAGGTTTGGGAACTGAGTACTCTGATTGTTGAAGCTTTGTAGGTGGAATTCTTTCCCATGCTTGCTTGATGTACAGCTTCAGCTGTTCAACAGGCAGCGGTCTCCGTTGTGTATTTTACGTTTCATAATGCATCACACATTATCAATGGGAGACAGGTCTGGACTGCAGGCAGGCCAGTCTTGTACTCGCACTCTTTTACTATGAAGCCACACTGTTTTAACACGTGCAGAATGTGGTTTGAAATTGTCTTGCTGAAATGAGCAGAGGCGTCCATGGAAAAGACGTTGGACACCTTGGACGGCCGCATATGTTTCTCCAAAAGCTGTATGTACCTTTCAGCATTAAGGGTGCCTTCACAGATGGCACTTATGGATGTAGCACCAAACTGTATTTACCGACATGGGTTTTCGGAATATCCTTCACACATTGATGCAGTGCCGCCTGTGGGATTAAAAGTCACCGACATTCAATGTTTTCGGTTTTCGGCCTTGCCACTTACATGCAGTCATTTGTTCAGATTCTCTGAAACTTTTGATGATATTATGTAGTTGATGACGAAATCCCTTAATTCTTTGCAAATGTCCGTTGTTCCGTGTTAGCCTGTTTATCTGTGGGACGTTCCAAACAGGTGTTTGATGAGTATTCCTCAACTTTTTTGCCACCTCTCTCGTTTTTCTGGAAACGTGTTACAGCCATAAAATTCTACGTTAATGATTATTTGCTAAAAACAATCAAGTTGATCAGTTTGAACATTGAATATCTTGTCTTTGTTGTGTATTCAATTAAATATAGGTTGAGCATCATTTGTAAATCATTGCATTCTGTTTTTATTTATGTTTCACACAATGTCCCAATTTCACTGAAATTGGCTTCAAACATTTGTTTGATGATCTCGAAGTGGGGAAACTATGCAAACAAACTTAAGAATTTCTGAAAAGTGAAAGATTTTTCCAAAGCATTGCAGCAAACCAAAAAATTATGGCGAATCATGTCATTTATTTCAGTAACCCATTAACTAGAATCATTACACTGAGTGGAATGTTTCATGATTTTTAAAATTTTTCAGAGCTCCAGATTAACTGTTTTCTTTTTTTTACTAGGAGTACAGTAGGCCCCTAACCTGAAATTTTAGGAGCGCAAGTAAAAAATTCAGGGACGCACACTGTAAGTTGACTTAGAAGGTAAAAGTTCACACCACGCATTTTCACTATGTTACTGATAAATGGCCTTTAGTGTGGAGCAGAAGTTTGTTTTTTACTGGTTGCAATGCACAAGTAAATTTTACGACCACCACACTACCATTTAGGGCCAGTCTGGAGCATTGCGTTTGAATTATGGTTGACCGCTCACAAGATCATCTCAAGTAATTCATTGTATATATTTTGCTTCTAAATGTGTAAATATGGAAAGAAATGGATTTTGAAACTTATTTTCCTGGCGTTTCCTTTGTGTTTTATAAAACTATCTTGTACTTTTAATTCAACTACTAAAATAAAATGTTCTACAATACTGTATTTTATTTCTTGCCAAAAATTTGTACCAAAAACGTGAAATTATTATCTGTAATAAATAACGTTGAGATTTTGCAATAGTTTTGTTACTCTGTTTACCGATACACTCACTTGAACAATAATACATCAAATTATTACCGTTGATTTGACGGATTTCAAAACTGGTAATCTATCAATTTGTTGTGAACAAGTAATCATGCGATGAGACGATTAAACATTCATTTGGTTTCATTGTCATAACGGCCCTTCTGAGGGAAGCTGTAACTCCAAAGCAAGTTTGACACTCCTGCTCGAAAGGCTGAGGAAATTTGGCTACTCAACAGATGAAATAGGAAACAACAAAAATGGGGCTTTAGCCTCAACTGACTTTGAAGATCTCATCCAGTTTTGATGGTTAACAAAAATAAAAACATCTTTGATGGTTCAACAGTTTTGTTTACATTCATTATACTGCATAAGCAACAAATCAACAATTTATAAATACAGAACAAGTTACACCAAGTCCCCCACGCCCCAATGCATGCCGAGGGAGGGACACAGGCTTTGGAAGGATCGATGACCCTTTAAATATTAGATTTTTTCTTCTTCCATTTGAAAAGGAACACAAACTATCATGAACAAAGTGTTCCAGTGTGTGGTGATACCCAAATTCAGCATTTTAGCAATCCACAAATCACACAGAGATGTGTTAACCCTTTCATGCACCCTGCAACCTGATAACATCAGCTGTCCATTGCTTGTGTGACATTGCTTTAGTTTCCAGGACACTGCAGTACATGACTACATTAATTTAAAAAGAAAAATAGACCCATTAAAGTGATCTAGGAACTAAAGATAAACTCCATATTTGGATTAAAAATACATTTGCCAATGTCCGTATACTGAATCTTAACACTGAGTTTTAGTCGATGCATTATAGGTCCAAGCTGAAAACAGCAGTGCAACATCTGCTTGATTAGTGTTTTTACTTTATTGGTTGTTATGTGCATTTAGGGAAATAACTGCCAAAAAGACAGATGAATTCCAGGTTATTTTGAGACCAAGTATGAGGATTTCTGAAAACATGCTCACTACAAATCGGCTAAAAACACATTAGCTCATGACGCATGATGGCTACTAATCACTTATTTTCATATACTTTGACAATTTTTGGGATGTTGTGAAATCTCAAAATCTAACATTTTAACCATCTGCTCTGTTTGTGGATTACTTAAAATGACACTGTGGCATGCAGTCTCTAGCTACAGCGGGTAACATTGTTGTGACATGGAAATAACACAGCATTATTTTTTCTGTATTAAGCACTTTTATTTACATAAATATTTCTGTGGGTTTCACAAGGGTCGAAAACCCAACTTGATGATGGTATTTGTATACACTAAAGAGGTGTGGGGAGGGAGGGTTGGGATCACTTCTCAGAAGCCTCGGCTCCAGCTTCCAGTATGGGCGGAGCCTCCTTGGCCTCTCGGTGAGCGGGGAACACCTCCCACGGTGTGTTCAAGTCAAACTTGCGAAACTCCTGGGTCAGCTCCACCGGCTCCGCTACCACACGCTTCAGTTCGTCGTCGTAGCGTACCTGGCAGAAGCACGGGTTCAATTCTTGGACTATTGTGAAATTAAAATGAGATCTTACAAAATGGGCCTTTGCCCTCTCTCTGACAGGCCTTTGAGGCTAAACTTGCTGTATTTGAGTTTCTATTTTACAGCTGTGCGGGCTTGGCTCCTGCATGTGGCCATAAAATGTATGATTTCTGACTTTAAGCAATCCCGCACCTTGCTTATAGAAAAAGCAAATGACATTTTTCAAACCACGTTTCCTTTCGTCTAAACACCAAAGAAAAACTAAAAGTTTTGTTTTCTAGCATTTAATTGCATCAACTTCCACATAAATAATGGGGGGATGGGGCACATTACAGATTATGTGAAAATAGAAATTCGAAAACTATCCCTTTGGTGAACAACATACACAAATATGATCTGTGATCACCTTCCACCGAGCTCCTTTCTTGTCCTACGGCAAAGAACGTGAAAATGGTTGCCCACAAGGGAAATACGGTACTTATTTTTTTTGCAAAGGCTTGACCTTTGGGGGTTTCAGCAAGAGAGGAATGTGAGGAAAATATTAATAGTGAGGTACACACCCTTATAACATAAGTTTCCTACTTCTCGGATTTCATCTATCGCCGGTAATTTTTGGAACCTAACTTGCATGATAAACGAGGGACCACTCTACTTGTAATGGCAGTTAGAAATGTGACTAAGCTATTGCCTGTGAAGGGTTTATGATGGCAACAGTTTGAACCTGGCACAAATTTACTTGACATTTGCTCTGAGAACTTCGGAGATTCCATTGTGTTGAGAAGAGTGGTTGTCACCTCAACATATCCTGACAGAGGGAAGTCTTTCCTGAAAGGATGACCCTCAAAGCCGTAGTCGGTCAGAATGCGTCGCAAGTCAGGGTGGTTGGCAAAAAACACACCATACATGTCCCAAACCTTAATGAGAAAAACAAACAACGTGCGCTGTTGGGTAAAGCGATGTCAAGAACATTTGTCAAGGCAAGTGCGTTGACGCGTGTCGTTTGTGACTCACCTCTCTCTCGTACCAGTTGGCAACCATGTGGACGGGAACAGCAGAGTCCAAAGGCGTGAGTTCATCCGTGTACGTTTTAACTCGAATACGGGAGTTGTAGCGCAGTGACAGCAAGTTGTACACAATCTGTGAACCAACACACAACACAAAAACTTCTGGTTTGGTCCATGCCAACAGCTGTCAAATTAGGAATATGTGATTGGCTCTTAATATCTTAAGAACAGTTCAGTTGTATTTAACTTTGTACAGCCTCCTTCCCTCCCAGAGAGGTGACATTCCATGCTGGTGTGGAACCAGTACAATGGAAACGCGGCTTAAAGCTAAGTTACAGTATGGTAATGCATACAAACTGTGATGTTTGTTGACATAATTCTCCAATGGAACTAATAATTGAGGACTACTGTATATTCGCGGCGGAGTGGTTTGTGTGTGGCAGACTTCCAGTTGACTTCCTGTTTTTGGCAAGAGAAAAGTATTTTGCGACATAGCTCCTTTTCTTCAGCACTAGACTATAGTAGTGTTTTTTTCCCCCAATGACCTCATTACTAAAAAAAAAAAGTTAAAATATGCTGTGTGGGCTATATTTGTTGATCACTGCAGTATATGCAGTGATAATTTTACAGTTTAACCCCAGCGAGTCCCGAATTCTGAAATGGTCTACTTATTCAATTGCATATGATAGTAACACTAACAACAACAATATACATTGATAATAGGTTTATTTCTTATAAAAAAAATGCTGCAAAAATTTAATTAATTCAGGCATACAAGATTTGCTGAGAAATAGGTTATTTCATCCGAGGGTTCAGTCTTTGAGTTCATATTCTCCTCTTTACTCTGCTTCCAATGATGCAAGACTTTCTCAAAGTCAACTTATTATCGCAAAAAACTATCCAACTTTAGCTGCTTCCTCTGTGATATCTCCGCGATAAACTTTCGCAACACTTGTTCGCAACACTTGTTCGCAACACTTGTTTTAACGTTACACAACTTGGCAATCGTCTGCCTTCCGCAAGGTTGAAGGCCGATCTCGCCAATCTCGCCTCGTGAGAAAGGAAATCTCGTCACGTGAGACTACGTAATGCGAGATCAAAACAACAATGGCGGCGATTGTCGAACTGCGACACTGTGTTGCTGGAAAAAAAGATGTACCATAGTTTTTTTTTTTGTTGTTTTGACTGAGAAATTTCCTTGCGTCCCAAAAACGCACATTATTTGGAACTGTGCGTCCCGCGGGAAAATTATGCGTCTAGGACGCGGGACGCAGAGGTAATGAGATGACTGTACAGTATATGGGTGAAAGCAAATCAGACACAGTGTTAAGAAACTTGCGTTTAAATAGTGAAAAAATGTTTTTTCTTGACACAAAAAGCAAAAAGAGAACTGCTGTACCTCAAAGCGGTTCTGCCGTGAAGGAATGTCGACAGCTGTTAGGTCGACCATGTTTCTGAACTGAGCGTTGGTGTGGTCCCTCAGGAAAGTCAGCATGGGGATCACGCCGTCTGGGTGGATCATCACCTCCAGCTCATTATAACATGTCACCTAAACACACACACACTTTCAAAATCAGAATATCTAAACATTTCTGAAAGGCCCTTTTGATCTCAAGCGGATTTTCGAACTGGGTTGTTCAGAAACCCAAATGGACAGACATCTTTATCCATGCCCATTCATGGGAGGATCTGTATTGTTTCTTTCTTAACAAAAGGCAGGATTAAGACGCAAGCATGTGCGAAGACGATATGTGTGAAATAGTAAGACTTCAGCGATCTCTCTATTGTCCCACATAATCATACGCGTCTTCACTTGGATCACGCTGCACTTAATGTTGCATTGAACTGACCTGAACCTGCTGGATGTATTTGGGCATCATCTCAGCCACATATTCCCCAAACGCTGTCAGCTGATTGTGGGCGACTGCATCCTTAGGCCGCACAGTGGCTGCGGAGATGACATGAAGAGGTGAGAAGATGTTCATTGTGGTTAGGCACACTTTGTCCTCCAATGTCACAGGCAGAAATGGATCTTTTTAAACAAACCTTAACTGAACACTTGAAATGTGTTCTACTTCAAAATACATAATTTTTTTTTTTTTTTTGTAGAATTGTGCTCGACTATTTGCCTGACCCCAAAAAATAAGCTTGATTTCATAATTTGAGGTTCTGGGCAGCCTTTATTTCAGTTTCTACTGTAGTGATGTAAACCTGCGTTAAAAAAAAAAAAAAGAAACAAACGAGGAAGGCATGAACTGTTATTTATGCCAATACATAATACAATACATGCATAGTATGTAGTAGGGGTAAGTATTTTAATTCTGAATATCCACTGTTAAATTCTTCATAATGCATTGTTAAAAACAGTGTGTTCAAATTGTACATACGTTTTGTTTCAGTGGTGGAACTCTGCAATCTGCTCTGCTGCAGGAGACATGAAGATCTTGCAACTGGACACATTAGAAGCCAAAGTGAAGTACAACCGTTTGCATGCAACGCTGTCAGCGAGATACAATGAACGTAATACAGGGCCAATCAAAATCAGTATTCTGCGTTCAATGGAACTGAACTGTGCTTCTCTATAACATTTCTGGAAGGTTCGACCAGATAAACACTATTGGCACAACATAATCAGGAGTGATTCCAAAGTTGCCTCTAATATCGATGACTTAACGCGTCATGACAACAGGCAGAACCATTCCACGAAGCTGGGTTACTAGCATTAGCTAGCTCGAAGGTCAACGCTAGTGACATGAGGCAGTGATAATTGACCGTATCGTTTCTAAGTGGCGCACAAAGACAAAAATAGTTCGCCTTCAGAAGCTCATCGTTGTTTACTGTTAACTTACTGGAGAAATTCCGTCCGAGACTTCCGCGGACAAACCGAACAAGAGCCGCAGCCATGTTGACTCGATAGTCGCTCTTCTCCTGTCACGGGAGTGGAGAGGACACTGGCCCGCCTCTGTCGCCGCCGAGTGGGCTGGATGATGTATAATCGAGTAAAAGTATCCGATCGCACTGGATGTCGACAAATTCCTGTTTCAAGCGTTCAACTTTCAACCAAGTCCCAAGTGACTGTTGTGTCAAAAACAACAAGCAAGTCAAGTCAACTAAACATTGAATTTAAAGGCAAATCAAGTTTAGTCATTCCATAAGCAAATCCAATCATATTACAATCTTGCTGAGTCACAATTTTGAGTACCATTCTAGTAACACTTTAGCCACTTCTGCCCTCCTAGATATCAACTACAATTTCATAGCTGAAATAACACATTCACAATCACCTTTTTATGGTCCCAAACCTCCATATTGTCTTGTCCTTAACAAGGGTCACCAACCTTTTTGCGACATATTCTTGGTTACTGATTAATGTGAAGTGCTGCCAGTTTGATCCACACTACTGAAATATCAAATTTAATTAAATCACCTTTCATGTTTGTTTTATACTATATATCAGGGGTCCCCAACCTTTTTTGCCCCACGGACCGGTTTATGTCAGACAATATTTTCAGGGACCGGCATTTAAGGTGTGGCGGAAATAATACAACAAAATAATATGGTATGAGCTGCATGAAAACTGTGGTGTTTTCGAAATATAATAATAAACACAAGGAGCGTCTAATCTGGCCGCAACACTCCAATCGCTATGGCAATGTTTAATGCCTTCAAAATACGATACAACGCAAATTCAAAGTGCATGAAAATGACCACTCACCACAGCACCGAGCTTGATTTTCTGCAACCAGACGGTCCCATCTCGGGGTAATAGGAGAGACAATGACACCGCAAGTGTGTGGTTTATGTCCAGTCTACTTCGTAATTTTGTTTTCGTCGCCGTTG
>NW_017805139.1:2790858-2812675 GCF_001891065.2 Hippocampus comes
TTTTTTTACTCATTTTGCGAGCTCCGGTGTTTGTTTTTAGCCTAATTGGTCGCGTTACGGAGAAGCGTGGCTTGACGTGTGTCAAGCTGGACACAGACGGATGTAACGGAGAATCCGGTAAGTTTTCAAAATAAAACATCTTTCGTATTCCGAAATAAATAAAACGGAATTAAGGCAAGTTCTTTCTGTGCGGCCCGGTACCAAATGCCCGGCGGACCGGTACCGGTCCGCGGACCGGCGGTTGGGGACCCCTGCTATATATGATATTCCCTTTATGTGAAGAGACTTCTGATGTTCTGGATTGTTTTGGTCATTTTGACATGCTGTTCTCTGGGGTCACAACACCAATAAGTATTATCATTTGAGGTAATGTTAATAAAATACATTTTGATCTTTTTTTTTAATTTCTATCAACAGCAACCGACGTAGGAACTCGAGTACTGTATATTCAACGCAAGTGACGCACAGCGCGGAAAGAACACTGATTTAATATTCCGCGTACTCCTCTTCGCTTATTTGATTGTTTATATTCGTTTCAATTTACTCTATTCTTCTATTCTTTCTGACTTGAAATTCAGAGTTGTAATAATTAGTTTGAATATACTGTATTATTGAAAGTTAATTTTCATCCGATTTTTACCGCCCTCTAGAGTCTACGATGCACTTAGCATCTGCCTATCTCGCCTCATAATGGGCAAGCCGGCCCTGTCCACGGGCATCCCGTTGGTGACTCCAACAACGCATCATCAACACAAAGCAGAGCTTATGTTTCACCAGTGACCTAAACTGTTAAATTAACATAGGCTACATATTGGAAGGCGGTCTCACAGTGCAGAGGTGCAGGGTTCGATTCCGGCTCTGGCCCTCCTGTGTGAAGTTTGCATGTTTTTTCCGTGCCTGCGTGGATTTTTATCCGGGTACTCCGGTTTCCTCCTACATTCCAAAAACACGCATGGCAGGCTGATTGAGCACTCTAAATTGTCCATAGGTGTGAGTGTGAGCACAGATGGTTGTTCGTCTCTGTGTGCCCTGCTGGCAACTGGTTCAGGGTGTACCCCGCCTACTGCCTGAAGACAGCTGGTATGCTCCAGCACGCCCCGCCACCCTTGTGAGGATAAAGCGGTTCAGAAAATCGGTGGATGGATGGATAGTTTTACAAACTGTTTGTTCTGGTCACAGCTTTTAAAATAATTTTCATTTTTACTGTGTTTTGGAACGATTTTTTTCAATCTTACTATGAGTTATTTCATTAGTTTTCGGTAACTACAATAACCTTGAGCTGTGGATAAATTGTGAAACAGGTGAAAAGATGAATTTGCAAAACCAAAGCAATTTACTGTCCAATGCAGCATTTTCAAATACAATGTGGTGTCAATGTGTTACAATGCTCAAAAAAAAATCACATTACTAACCACATTCATGTATCTGATCATAATACTGTTTTTAAAATGAACACAATCAGGCAGCATTTAAATGTTTTATTCAAGAAACAATGGCAGTTTTTCAAAGTAAATTCAACGATAGGAAATGTGAAAAAACTAAAAACTTCTTGCAATTTTGTTTGTAAAACTGTTGCATGTAAAACATCAAACTAAATACAATTAGAATTCACGACATATTTTAAATGTTTATGTGTTCATGTCCCATTTGCTAAACTACTATTCCGTTCAATACAAAATACATTCGTTCAGACTGCAAACGGAAAACCATACAGGGTAAGAAACTTTCAATACAAATTCATTCTTTTGTTGTATAGTCTTGAATTCACAACTAAAAATGTAACAAATCCAGTAAAACTTTGAAAATGTTGATTTAAAAAAAAAAAAAACCTAAAGGTCTGACGAGCTCTGCTACCTTGCCTCGGAGTGTACATAAACGGTAGCAAGGGGCGACCAAGCCCCAATGACCAATTTCAAGTGTTCCAGAGTCCATCCATCCAGCAGGAGGCATCAAACATGTGCTTCACTCCCCTTGGGACTGTGCACACACTTGCAGATGGTATTTCCTCAACATTTCCAGCTGGGCAGTACGCACCAGAATGTGTGGTCTGACCAATGCCAGTTTCTGACATGCTTCCTCAGGGGTCCAACAGTGTAGCTGTCGGCAAACAAGTGCAACATCAAAAATCAACGTGCTACTGACCGCTAATAAGAACAAACAGTTAGGCTTCAAGAAGAGATGACAAATTTCACATTTTACAAGAAAAAAAAAAAGTAGTCATTGAGGCCAAGGGCGCTCAAAGGCAGAGAAAGGTCCTGATAATTCTCAGAGCCCAAAACAGACTTCATTTTTTTTTTGTCATAAGGATTTAGGCTTTGGAACTGAAATGTCACTGTTTGAGTACCATGCTTACAACAACACTAGTTGTTGAAGGGAGGCTAGTCTGTTTCCTGACAACTCAAGTGCCAACACTTTTCTCATTTTCCATGACTGGAAAATTGGCCAATCATTTTCCAGGTTTTCCAGGACGCGTGGGAACCCTGTTCTTTGTAAAGCTGAACAGACATGTATGACCATGATTAGAGGTGTCAAATAATCGTGTTAATTGCGAATAAATAATTACAGTCATATTTAGCATGTTATGTTTTTTAATCGCGTTAATCTAAATCTTTATTATCTGAAGCAAGTTCAGTGTTCAGTACTTGCATTGCTCAGAATAGTGTTCTTACCGTTTTTGATATGTCAACCTAAGCACTTTTTTATGGACCTGATGTTCTATTTTATTTTTATTTTGTAATTATTTGGACATTTACCAACCCCCCCCCCAAAAAAAAAAACATTGATATTCCCCCTGGTGGTCGAAATTAAAGGTTGCAGGTGTGACTTGGGACTCGTCTCAAATACAGCAGAAAGTATATGGCTTGGACTGCATCTGTTCAGGTCTGTTTAAAAAGAATAAAAGACTTTGTAATGCCACTTTTTTGTGATGTCATTCTTTTGATGTGCCTCAATAATGTAATGAATTTAAAATGAAAATAGTGGTTTTCTCAGCAATTTTTAGATGACATTAAAATATAGATTAATTAGATCAATTAATTACATATAATTAATTAATCAACCTTTTTTTTAATCTCCTGACAGCACTAGATAAAATCTCAATTTGTTAAAAAAAAAATGCAAACAAAAAGATGAAAGCAAACGTGTTACTTTCATGTTTTCTCAGATTCAAAAGAAATTCGGAACTGACCCGTATGAGGTATGCAGCAGCCAGTGTGGCACTGCGGGAACGTCCAGCCTTGCAGTGGACATAAACGCTGTTTCCCTTCTCTCTGTGTCGCAGAGCAAACTCAACCCCTCGGTGCAGATTCTCTAAAGTGGGAACACCCGTGAGGTCCACAGTGCTGAGTCTCAGTTGCTCAACCTCAGCAGCCTGCCACTCCTACCAAACAAGTTTACACACACAGACACAAAAAGGGAAAAATTCAATATTTTTCCGTCACTGATATCAGAAAGTGAAACCAATATATTCTACAGATTCTGCCATAGAATATTTCTAAAAATATTTCACTCGATATGTGTAATGAATCTAAACTATTAGTTTCCCCTTGATGTCACCCACCTTGGCCACCATAGTGAAGGTCGACACATTGTTTTGTTCCGGTGCTCATTGAGTGTTTGAATAGACAAATTTGATAACCAACGTCAAAAAATAGTGACTAAATGCGCAGTGTTTGGCTGATACAATACAGTTGGGGGCGGGGGACAAAGTCTCATTTTATCATTTACCAGCACCAATTTGGAGTCAGGGTGACAATGCTGAACATTTGTCAAGGAAAAGACTGAGACAATAGCTTTCATGAATCAGAATAGCTGACCTCACTCCAGCCAGACATCCAGTCCTCCACTTCATGGAAGCTAAGCTTTAATGCTTAGCAATGTTGGAGAAAATGCACGTTACACTATTCTATGCACAAATTTAATAAATGCAAATGTTACATTGGATAATGATCATTTGTTGACGTGCTATTATATTAAATGTACACTCGGGCTATTACTATTGAATCATTTTAGAAACAATTATCCTACGACTCTTCCGTCAAATAATTGAGACATCGGACACACACCCACCCAATGAAAAGGTTACCCCAGAGTCGGTCTGGGTGTCAAAATCTTTGCACAATTTATTCTTTTTCAAAAATATCCTTTGGTCTACATGTCTGGCAGCACACTTATTAACCACACCGACAAACTGTTTTTTGGACAAAACATGCAAACGCATTAATCGGTCATTCTTTGAGCAAGAGGAGATATATGATCGACTTTTTGAATAAATAATGCAGTCACACCTTTTTGATCTGTTCCAAATTGTCTCGTTCCCATTACATTTCACTCAGCCTGTACAAGGCCATACACCCTTTTTATCCAATCCAAAGTGTTTCCACACAAGTGAATGCACTGTGTCATCTTAAAAATCTATTTTTCCTCGCCACCATGAACTATGATGGTCCAAATCTCTTCCTCTGGGCAAATTCATACCTTATATTGACTACATGTCTCTACCAAAAGTGTGTATTTAGCCCTTAATCCTGAGGCCATGTCTGACAATGATAGAATGTGCAGTTAAACGCACAGCTGATGGGGAGCCATGACATGGAGTAATCTTCGGAAGATTACACTATTTTGACAAGACAAGTTTCTTACCATTGCATGTGTTGTGTGGTATTGCCAGAGTGACATGGAAGATGAAGCTATTGTGTAAGGTATGTGTTCAAAAACGAGGCAATACAACAAACCTGTTGAATCATTTGAACAAGTAGCACCCAAGTGATGAAGTGGAAAGCATGAAAATGCGAGCAGCGTTTGCAGAGCCTGCCCACATGGACAGTAAAGCCACTGAGAACTACCTGGCAGCCACCGGACGAAAGCAGCAACCAATCCTGTCATCTTTTGATCATGCACATTTGCAAGTAGTAATGATGATAAGGATCATAATTTAAAAATTATTATGTTTACATTTTAAGGCGCATTCATTATTCTTGAAGGTTCAATTGTTCTTATTTGATTCTGTTATACATTTGTATGTTTGAAATTAATGAAAAACAAATGTATGTTAATAAAATGTTGAATTACTCTATAATTATCTTTGTTGTCAGGACCATTATTTTGAAAACTGGCAATTTAAAGCAATCTATAGTGGATTTTTATATAAAAGGTTGGGAACCACTGAGCTACACCACAAATACTCTTAACTCCTGTGGTGTTGATAATCACCTATCGGTGCACAATACCCAAAACCAACAAAGCAATTGTTAAACTTTGTATTCAAGCAGGCCAGCCCTTGTGTCAACCTCTTAAATGTTCAAGATAAACACTGTCCTTTTGAAAGTCTGGTTCTTCAACTTACAAATAAGAGCTTTCCATGAACTCACCTCAGCAGAGTTACAAAAGTATTTGGTCTCATAGTTCTCATTCATTGTGATAACTCCTCGAACGTTTTCAGTTTCTACCAGCTGCAAGACAAAAAAGATCAATCTGTAAAATGCCGTTTTAAAAAAGTAAATATGTCACATAAAACTACCACAGATGTAAACACCAACCTTTATTAGAAAACGTTTTGTACCTTCCTGTAACAACCTTTAAATGTATGTAAATACAATATAAACAGCACAGAACCTTCAAAAAACAATTGCCATTGAAGACAATATTAGAGTTGAATCAAAATACATTTTATTTATTTATATGAAGTCATGAGGCATTTTTTAAGAATCTTATTGCCGGAAGTGGGATCTGTGAGAAAGATACCTGAACAATTTCTAAACAATATAATTTTGTACTGAACTCATTTGCCTCAATAGGATGCAGTACAAAATTATTGTTGTAAATTCAAACATTTAAAATATTTAATATTGTAGGTGTGTGTGTACATTGAAAAAAAGTGAGCTCCAGAATAATTCCTATTCTATCCATTTCAGAAAACAATATGGAGAATTGATTAATTTAGAGTAAAAGATAAGGCGAACCTGTTTGGTCATGGATCTGAAGGGCAGCGCTCCAAGCAGGACCGTTTCGTCCACACGGTCAAACCACCTTCGCGAAGACACCTTCTCCATGACGACATTGTAGGCTAGTGTAGGGTAGAAGAGCAGCCTTGCTAAAACTCCAGACATGATTAAATTGCTCAGTACGAATGCGATATTCTTCAACACAATGTTTCCGCAGGTCACGGATGTAGGACATCACTTGAGACGCAGTTTGCGAAGCACGTTGTTTGATGCCCCGCCCCCACCTTCTTTTCCGGTTATAGTAGGACTTCCGGGTAGGCCCTCCAAAACAAACTTAGTTCGCTCTTTTTGCCTATTACTGTATTATTATCTAATTTACCTTTTTATGGTGCTGCGTGATCAGAACGAGGCAACTTTACTTCCTGTTTTTGAAGTGGACTGTGACATTTTAAAATTGGCTATTACGAATGTTGAAGTCGCAAAGGCTTTTTCGAATCCAGTCATCCCCACAAGGGTGGAGGGCATGCCGGAGGCTACTCCAGCTGTCTTTGGGCTGTAGGCAAGGTACAGCCTAAACTGGTTGCCAGCCAATCGCAGGGCACAGAGACCTCACGCTCACCAAGGGACAATTGAGAGTGTTCCATTCACCTGCCATGCATGTTTTTTGGAATGTGGGAGGTACCCTGAGAAAACCCATGCAGGCATGGAGAGAACATGCAAACTCCACACACAAGGCCAGAGCCGGAATCGAACCCTTCACCTCTGCATTGGGAGGTGCAAGTGCTTAAACCGTTTCCACTGTGTCGCCCGACACACATACAAGGCACAGCAAACGGCGCTTTGTTTGTGCAGCTAGCCTTTCAATATGTCTGCCAGGAATGCATTGTGGGAGATGCAGGGTTGAACACCTGTTTCGAATCCACCACTGAGGCACATTTTCATTCAGATAAGATGGAACCCCGAGGTGCCAATGGGGCAGTGATCCAACTTGTTGAAAAAGGAAGTCATTCAAATCTAGCAGTCAAGCGAATAGGCACCTTTTGCTGATGTCACTTTATCCACAATGCTTAGTGTCCATCGGCCCATTCGAGGGCTTACCTGCTGCCAAAGGAAAACACAAAGACAAGTTTTATGCACTGTTTGCGTTATCAGTCTACTTATGTCTAGTATGGTGAAAAGGTCCCAATTAGGACACCCATTCATTGCAGTGACACAGTGAAACCAATTTTTCAAAGTAATTATGTCGAAAAACCAAAGTTGTTTCGATGGAAAGACGGTGGGGAAACACTGACTTCTTCTCGGATAGACAAAACGTGAATCATGTCTGCCTCATATTTACAATGAAAGGTTAATCATATGACCCTCTCACTGCACATGAAACAGAAAAAAATGACCAGATATAAAGTGATGAGACCAAGTCCTTGTATATTTTGATGGTGAAAAGTGGTCACGTCAAAGACTAGATGGCCATCACGCTCGTCTTCTTTCACACAACAGCTTCTGTTTTTCCCCTCGGGTTTGAACCAAAAAACACTGCCAAATTTCTTAACTCCAGTTGAGCAATTAGAGATACGGTAGTTCCAATTTTCGGATCCATTTACGTACCCTATTCTGTTCTTTTGGCCACTCAAACAACTGTTTGCCTGAATGCGAACAAGGCATCGCCACACAGCATGGAGGCATTTTGCAGATTAACTTGATAACAATGGCAAAGAGCAGTTAACGGGACTAACAACAATGCAGAACAATGGCTGACTTGCACTCGGCCTTCTGTAAATGACATCAGAGATTGCCAAAAAAAAAAGCATTTCCGCTGGTAAGTGCCTGGCTTTGGGTCTATCTGGGTGGGTTAAGTAAAAAAAAAAAAAAAAAAAAAACGTTACCGATATGCTTGAAATAGTTTTAAATCAAAGTATTACTCAAAAGATGATTGGCCTACATGAGGAGCCGCCATTTTGAAAGTGATGGATTTATTCCATTACATTGCTTTAGAAGCGAATAAATGCGTAATGGCTTTGGCTGATTCTATTTGAATCACCCCATACATCAGAAATTGCGGTAATTCTAAAGTAATTAAAATGAACAGAATTTGACCCCTTCACTCAAGTACCACCATGTTCCAGATCAAAATAGAGCATCAAATGGAAAAAAAAAAAAAAAAAACGCCAGTTTCCCAGTCTTTACAGTAGAAAAAAAAAGTCATACATGAGGAAGTTTTACATTTCCCATAAAAACAATTGCTTAGTAACGGATTAAATACGAGCCATACATAAAATGCTGTTTGCTCATGTCGTGATTCTAAGTGAGATAGATCTTTTACATTTTGACCAGGACTTTGCAGAGCACTTTAACCATCCTGTCCACTAAATGTAAAAGCACTGGTACAGGACTTATTACCATCTTAATGGATAGCCCATTGTGCTTGTCCAAAAAAAAAAAAAGCATGTAAAGAAATTAAAAATGTATGTACACAGTTACATGTTACAACCAGGGGGGAAAACTTCAAATGGAACAGTGTGTAAAACTACACAATGAACTGGAAGACATTTTACAAAAAGTGCAAATATTTATATTACATTTGGTGTGTCCCCTTTCGATTGCATAACTTCTGAATGTTGACTACTTAAATGTTGCCTACAAACAAATACCATGAGGCCGGATTTTCTTTTCATCTTCGTCAACACTTAAAAGACAAGGCAGCGTGACTATAACATGTTTCCCCCGTGGACAGTGACAGACTAAACATCTGTGTGATAGCATTGCTCAAAGCAGCAAAGCCCCTCATTAACCACTAATACTGCATTATTAACTTCACTTACATTTAAATGCATAGAGCGCCATATTGTGCTATCTATTCAGAAATTTTTATGAAGAAGAAGAAAAAATAGTTTTGCAATTGTAAAGTTGAGCTCATGACTAAACAACTGTGGATTTCCATCATGTGAATGTATATAAATATATATAGTGGAGGGAGTCATGTCCAGAGGTGAGAGGTTAAAGTTTGGTGATGGTAGAGTTCAGGATGTGCTGCTGGATCTTGGGGTTAGAGGTCTTCGACAAGTCTCGCTGTCAAAAAGGAAAAGCAAAACAATATTTAGGACCAAGAATGAACGTTGCAGCCTTTGGCTCAAGTCTCCCGAGTTAACATTCACAAATCCTTGGTTTGTTGACCGAAAAATGCAAATAAAGAAAGAAATTTCACCGTAAAACCCCACCAAAAAGTCTTGCTTTTGTCCCTCTGCTTTTGTCATTCCGCCATCATTTCCCCTATTGGATGCTCTGAGATGTCATCACAATGCACTGAGCTCATTACAGTTAAGACTGTTTTGTTTTGGATGTGCGATTGTTATCAGTGTCAGTACTATTACCACGACTTTCTGTGGGAGAAATAGTTTCTAAATTGGAGGGACAGGATCAACTGAGATTTTATTCAATTGGCAAGCTACACACTTGAACCTTTCCACTGTATACTGAAGAATAGTGTAAGAACTGTATGTGATTTTTAAAGGCGTGGTGTCACTCGAGCATGAAACAGCATGCTTTAATTGACAGACATGCAATTAACGCAAAGGGTTAAGTCACTCAAGGATTAAGAAATTAACACACCTGGACTGAATACTTTCAGTATTCACGAAGTCCCTCTAAAAGGCAAATTTACACAAATGTATCAAATTTCGTAACACGCCACATATTCAACGCAAGAGGCAAAGCAAGGGGGAAAGGGGAGACAAAACATGAAGACAAAATGGTCAATTACCACAAACTCGGAATATGTGCTGGCAACTGAGTTAAGGCTGACGTTACACTGCGGACTAGCGGGGGTCAGCAACGCACCACTCAGAGGGGTTCCCTTCAACTGGGTCTCATTCTCTTTGTCACAGTTCACTTTTGGATGGGGAGGTTTACCACCTCCAATTCTTTGTGCGGGACCCTGAAACAGAGACAGAGACTCACTGGAAACACTGAACATAATCTTCAGGATAGCACATGAGGAGCAGATGCTGACAAGCACCAATGGCGCCTTGTGTGTGCCGGGCTTTAGCAACATTTTTTGCTATACTGTATCTATTCAAATCTCTCCGGGAGCTATTTATCTCACCCCCACCACTCCAAAAAGAAAAGACTGACAGGAATCGTCCCAATGTTATCAACGTTTGTATTTCCTGTACATTAAGGAAAGCGGGCCAAGAAGATTTGGCCTGATAATTACTGCATGCAGATGTACAGTTGTATCATTATAAATTACTGTCAATAATATTATCCGCCTTATCGAATATTTGAGGGTCTTGACTAGGAATGGCTAATGTGAGTTGGTAGCTGCTGCACTAAATTAATGTGATAATTTTTAAAGCATCAAGATATAATTTTAATGACGGCTTACTCTGTAATTTTGTTCAAATTTTATAGTTCATAATTATAACAGGACATACCATGTCTACACACATACTGTAACAGTTTATTGAAAACTTTAGTTTTTTTCTAAATACATTAAAAATAATACAAATTTGAGATTAGGCCAAACAAAAAAGATAGTGTGTTTCCGGTAACATGAAATTTCAGCATAGGGTCGGTAGGTCGGACAAAGTTTTTTTTTTTTAATCTTTTTTTTTCCCCCCCATCAAAAATTTAAACAAAATAACCATAAAACATAAAACAAGAAGACATTGAACCCGCTGCTCCGCGGCCGGTGCCGCTGCCACCTATTTAGTTTTCTCCCCAATCCAGACTCGGGGGGCCTGGGCGCGCCGCCGCCTCCGCCGTCCTCCTCCGCCCTCGGTTTTTACTCGGCCCGTGGTGTTCATCAAATAGTTCGCTGAATTTTTTCGATACATCAATGAATGCTATTTTCTTCGTCGCGAGCATGCGACTGTAACACAGAAATCGCGGTTTAAACTGTCGTCGGAGATCGCGGCTGCCGGCATTGTTTCAATGTTGTTGACAGACGACAGGGCAAACGACGACGCGCTCAACGTGAATATCGCGAGAGTTTGCACCGATGTAAACCCGCTACACAAAAATGTAGAGGGTTGTTTGAAAAAAATGCCGACCGTAAAGTTTTTTTTCGACGTAGAAATTCTCGGTCGGTCGGGTTACCGGAAACACACTACTTTTTTTCCTACGCCTTAGCGCGTAGATTTACATTTGGCAAGGGATGCGGTTTTTCATTTGGCTACTTAGCAAAATTATTTGCTCACACCTGATTTGGATGAATTGATTTAACAGGTTTGGAGGTAAGCAGGCTTAGGTGCGCTCAGTGAAAATGAAGTGAAAACTGCTATTAGCCTCAGTCAATTCATAATTTAACAACGGGAACATGGCATTTGTGACACAACACAAGCTGTAGTCATCACGTTGAGGAACTAGCTTTGCTAAGATTGTCTCCTTTGGGAGTCTGTGAGCAGAAAGATGACAACAAAGCATAGCAGCCTCCTACAGAGGAGGCACAACTTATGCATGATTTTACATATACATATATTTTTGTTCATTCAGGTACAACACTGCCCACTCTGCCTTGGACCCTCTTTTTGCATTGTAAACCAATAATTTGAATAATCACTACCAAATCAAAGCACCAATTATTGTCAGTGAAAATAAGGGTATTCCAAACGTGATTTCTGGAAAAAGCCACATTGTCCAAACATTACTCACTTGGAGTGTCTCAGTGTGTTTTTCCACTATCTGCAGTTGCATTTTATCCACATTCTTTCGACCAACCTTATTGGCAGATAAAGGGGGCCGTGTCATCGGTGAGCGCGGCACAGGTGAGCGACAGACAATTCCGCTGTAGGCAGAGGCTGCAGAGCGCATGGTGCTGTTGGACGTGGCCATAGAAATACTGGAGGTAGCATTCTGAGAGGCAAAAGTATCATATACTGCATTAAAGACCCAAATTACCACTAAATTAATACCACAATGGCAGTATATAAGGAAAAACACATGGCGGGTTTACCATCCTTCGTGATTTATTTGGTGTGTGGTTGCCCAGCAACCTCCGCTTGGGGGTTTGCACTGCTGTCCCATACAGCATATCCTCCTCAGTCTGCTTGCTCTTCTTTAGTTGCTAGTCAGCATTTAAAAAGAGGAATGTCAACTCACATATAGGCAAATCGGTTTGGCATAAAGCTAACATCCGTACCCTTTCTAGTTTTTCTTTTTCTTTTTCGGCTTGGTGCAGCTTCCACTGTTCGTTCACGTATTGAAGAAATTTCTGGCCATTGACCAAAAACTCGCTGCCCTGCTCACTTTCCCATGCGTCAATCTGGCCTTTTAATTTCTTTTCCAGCTTAATAAAATAAATTGTGTTTATTATCACATGTTCAAAATTGTATCACCGCTATTTCTTACCTTTGGCAGGTTTTTATGCAAATCAGCCCTCAGTTTCTCCTCTCTGAGCAGATTCCCTCCTCTATTTGTAAATCTCGATGGATCTGATGCTTTTTTCTGAAATGAAAATACAACTTTTTAGCGAAATACCATGCAATCAATCAACTACGGTATTTCTACAAATTTTGAGTGAAATAAAAAGATTTTTAAACTGAAATTAACTACTGTATATGGTTTCAAGTGGATGACTGACAACAGTTTAAGCTTGATTGTTGGACAATGCTGTTTGGTAATGGGTGTTGCTGAGCCTTTGCGGTTGTTATGGATGCAGTGAAAACTAAACATTTAAAAAAAGAAAAAGCAAAATATATACATCAATCCAATCCAACAAGCATGTGCAATATATATATATATATATATATATATATATATATATTTTTTTTTCTATATATATTTTTTTTTGTGTAGAACTTACTATAATAGCCATCAACATTAACGGAGTCATCAATAAATTAAAGTGGGTGTGTCCCTCCTCACTCTCACCCTTTTCAAGATGATTGTCATCTTGCTGGCTTTAACTGTCAATCAATGCCAAATTTGGTAGGAGGAATGTAATTACTTGAACAGAGATTTACACATAACACGAGCATGGCAAGGAACATGACTGATATGGTCCTCGTTTCGATAATATCTTGAATGTTCACGTCTTGATTTCGGTACGAAAAAGATATACGGCCCAGCCTTAGTTGTTGCATTGTTATTTTTTTTCCCCAATGTGTTTTTCACCATTCAGGTGTACTCACATCTAACTCCAGGAAGTGTCTCCAGCTTTCTTCCCATTGGTGAACACCATCAAAAAGCTCTTTGTGAGCCTCATAATGCTGCTTCAGACGCTGAATCTCAGCATCATGCATACTCAGTAGGTCCTCAGTGAAATCCTCTATGGGATCAAGTTTTACACTCAGCAAAACCCAACAGATTTGTTCCCCAAAACAATGACCTGGGAAAATAAACTCACCACTAAAATATGGGGAAAATGCCTGCCGTTGCTCAGTGCTTAAGAAGCATTTTTCCCAAAACACAGCGATCTCAGAGCGAATGGCATCTGTAACATTGCGAAGGTTCTGCAGTTTTAGTTCCTCCAGATGTTTTAGCCCTGCTTGCAACTGGAAAGGGAAAAACGTTTTTTTTTTTGTTTTTTTTTTTTAAATGCACAACTCATGGAGGACTTATACGAAAGTGAGGCTCGTCAAGTCATCTCACCGCCTTCAGGTTGCGCTTCTTGGACGTGACCATGTGTTCAGTGAAAGCCTCTCTCTCCTCCTGGGATACCTGTAGTCTGTCCCACAGCTGCTGGATCTTCTCTCGAAGAGCCTCACAGGCTAACTCGTTGTCTTTCTTGTGTTGCTCCAGCTGCAAATCGGCAGTTACATCAGCTATCACAGAGATTGTTTTGGGTGGGGCCTGAAATCTAATCTGCTTTCAAATGATGGCCATCTACAAGTAAGGGCAGGCAGCTCCACTGACCCCCACCCCCCACTCCCCCAACTCGCTGTCTTGTGCGTATGGATAGGAGGTTGCAGTCAACGTGCAAGCTTGGCGCTGTCTGCGGAGAACACTTCCAGTGTGTCAGCAATCACCTGAATATCTGACTGCATGAAGTTGCAACTTGCAACAGCGGTGCGAACACGCAACGTCTTCCATCTGAAAGGGCCGAGCGAATTCTCTGCACCAATTTGTGATGAAGACGGGGGGGAAAAAGCGGCTTACAATTAAACAGGTTGGACTGCATTCAGGGAGCTCATTTGGAAAACGTTGCGTAAGACGCAAACTAAATGCAATGGTGCGCTGCCTGTATGGCATCAATTAAAAGTCCCATGGTTGAGATGTTGAATGAGAAGTGATGCAGAAGGTCCTCGAATATTGAGATAATCCCGGTGATCAGATCAGACAGGTTTAAATGTTTTCATTGGGGCTCCGAGTAGTCATCCAGTACTCAATGTAACACAGCAATGCAGTCAAACAGTAATCGTGCGTAGTTTGACATTATTGACCTAAAATGACTGATAATGACTAAACAGGTCAGGGGTTTTCAATGTGATGAATGAAACGGATTTGTGATTTTTTTTTTTTTTCGATGTACATGTCGTTTTTGGGCTCAGTTTTCAACATGCATATTGACAGTATAAATGAGACCAGGAAAATCCATCTCACCTGGCAAAGAAGCAGTTTGAGTGAGGTAATGTTATCACGAGAGAGGCAAAAAGAGTCCTCGTCCTCGCAGACAACATCCTTCTCAAAGCTGGTCTCCGGCAGGTGATCCAGATCATTCATGCACAAGATGATCTGCTTCTTGAGGCCTGTGAACTCAGCATACCGATTTGTCTGTCCATAGAGGAAAGGGGCAAAGCACAGCAGAAATGCCATTTGATTGTGTGTCTTCATTTCATTTGCATTCTGGTAGATTTGGACACTTGTTCCATCCCAATTTCACATGCCAATCAAGCCTGCTCCATTACATGACTTTTTATCCTTCACATAACAGTACATCCACAGTCCTTTTTAGCATCACTTTGATCAAGCTCTAGGCGCCAGTTGATTTAGACCCCAAATCACATCATTCCTCCCATAGTGATCCAAGTATAACCAGAACATCATACATGGCACTGCCAATCAACATCATTTTTTAAACAATTCACAGTACTGCTTTGGTGAAGCAAAAAGGTCCCTTCAGGTCTTAATGTCTGTGTTGAATTTAAGATGACTTCATAGAATGATGGTCTAAGAACAACACTTTTGGTAATAGGAAAGGTAAAACTAAAAACTGGTCTTAAAGGGGTGGAAATGGTGAGTGCAACCAAGTGGAAAAAGCACCTACCTTCTCTGCAGTCTGGTTAGCAATATGTTGGTGAAAGCTCTCCAGTTGGTCCTTCGAGGGAACGGAATCTGGGGAGATACCAAATGGAATGGAGCACAGGATGTCACACAGCTCCTGGTCCTGCTCCAGCAGAGCCTTCAGCTGTTGCATACGGCGAGTCTTCTCCTTTCTCAGGCCATCGACCAGCGTACGGAGGTTCTTCTCCTGCTGGAGCATGCTCAGACCAACCTCATCCTGAATCGAGACAGAGTAATCAAAAGCACATATTCGTTGTATAAAATGGGGTGTTTTGATTTTTTTTAGGTGATGCCATAACATAAGGATTGAAAAGGTACGATGTGATGCCAACCACAGAACCTGAAATGTAACTAACGCAATCTTGGTCCACATTTTCATGGCAAAAAAAAAAATGTGATGCCAACCACGGAACCTGAAATGTAACTAACGCAATCTTAACACAGTGAGTATGCAATAAAGTGTTTGCAAACTTTGTTAAGAGTGGTTAAATACTTGTTTCTTTCACGAATACAATGCCGATGGAGTCTTTACAATGTTGGCCCTCTGATACTGTTCAGGGTCACCGACTAGGAGGAGACTCGAGAAACGTATGCACTGTCCCTGTCACTCAGCTGTACCCACCCTGCCTGCACCGAAGTCAGGCAGGTGAACCATGACACCAGCGATGAAGTCTGACTATTTCCTGTAACATTCTAAATCAGAGCTCCAGCTTCTTGGAATGGATTTTGTTCAAACTTGAGCTTTGCATTTATAACAAACTGCCTGAATTCAAATATGACAGCAATTTATAATGGGTTTGGTATGCACAGTTCACTGTCTGTAATCCAGAATCTAATCGAATACATTTTTAAGAAATCGTTGCCATGTTCACTCTTAATATAAAATGCATCATTACTGACAGTTACCTGAAACATAGGAATCTGAAGTTCAAGACAGAGCTTCTCCAATTCACTTTTGCAGTTCTGAATGCTGCTTATAACTCTGCTCCTCAGGGATTCCTCTTCTTTGATCATCATATCGAGTAAACTCTGGTGGACAGAATTATCACAGAGTTAATCGACTTCAAGTCAATGCACCAGAACCAAACTGCAAATTACAATTCATTTTTGCAATAGGTAGTCTTTGCTTAAGATTAAGTGTCAAGATAATTTTAAAAAATGGATACTGCATTGCAAACATAACAGACGAGGGATTCAAGGAAATCTTGTGCGGTGAAACAGTTAAGTGCACCCTATTTTTGACAAGCACCCTTCCTAGCAGTATTTTAAACTTGCCTGAACACCCATGTCAATTTCTTGGCAACTTAAAATTATGTCCTTGTGTTGATATTTATTCCATTGTTGTTGATACCAGGGGTGTCAAACTCATTTTTGTCTGGGCCACATTGTCGTTACGGTTTCCCCTCGGAGGGCCGTCATGACTGTGAATTTTTAAAAACCATATAAATGTTTAACCACCTCCACATTTTACATACACAATAACGAACATATTGATGGAGAAACTCTTTTGAAATCAGAAGTCAGGAATAATGGTTTGTTCAAATATTGTTGTTATGGATTAGATATGACAATATGAAATTTTTGTCCAGACTTTAGCAAGCATCATGGAAGTTGGCATGCATGATTTGCTTTCGTGGGCCACATAAATTGGTGTGGCGGGCCAGATCTGGCCCCCGGGCCTTGACTTTGACACGTGTGGTTTACACTTTATCGTTTTATTGTTTCTAAACTATGTTTTTTTTTGTCTTTTGTTTCGTCACATGGTGTTTGGTGTTACGTCGTGTGGACCTGATGTGGATTGCTTTCAGCGTTTTTTGGCCATGACATTCGTCAAAGGAGAGGAATCTGTGCTTGGTGGTTGCGCCTTCTCAGCAGCACGTGTGTACCAACACTGATTTTGATTGGGAGGAATGTCGGTGCCGGACAGCCCCGGGGCGCTTGTGTTTTTTGCGCCTGTCATGGGAGCATTTTTCACAGCCCCGTTTTGTTCAGTGGAGATGTCGGCGCTGTTGGAGAGTCTGCGTTGGTGCGGCTGGATGGAGGGCTGCTGAAGTTGAGGATCAGGAGAGAAGAGCGTCGGCACGGAGCGCCGATGCGTATTTGGAACTGAGAGTCGCCACTTGGAATTGAAACGGATTTACAGGAGAAGTGAACCAATCTCTTTTTTCGTCAGTGGACGTTACAGCTTCTTGTTTACTTTGAAACTCAGCTTGTAGTCGACGTGTACACATTTTGAGCATGATGTCTCTGACCCACTGGAGAAAGGAGACTTTGATTCTCTCCTCTTTCATCTAGAACTGCTTCAAAAAACACAGCGTACGTGGGAAAAGTGGTTAAGATTGCATGACTGTCCGTGTTTTATGTCATGTGTTGTGTTTATTATTTACTCTGTTAATTGTTTTGTAAAGCGCTGTTACAGCTGCAGCTGTTGTGAAAGCGCTATATAAATCAGGATGTACACTGATTGACTGATTGTATGTTTTGTTCAGTTGCCTTGTTTACACTGTGATTGGCTGGCAACTAGTTCAGGGTGTGCCGTGTTCTGCCCTAAGATGTGATCGATAGGGCAATGTCAGTAACTTTGCTTCCAAATCGTAGCCTTACCCTCACTTTTTTGTATGTTTTTTTGTTTTGTTTTTTTAAGCTGAACACTTGATCTTTTGATTCGAACCACAATCTCATTTTCTTAAGACTAATTTTGACTCTTTTTATTATCAACCAGCATTCAGAGCTGAACCCGTGACACGGCAAAATAATACAAGATGCCTAATAGCCAACCACAATAAAATACGTAACCACTGCCTATCTTTTAAAGGTACAACGTGTACAATTTACTGCCATCGATAAATTGAATGCAACGACCTAAGCGGGAACCCCTTGAATTTTAAAGCGCGCGCACTACAGTGCCTCAGAGAGACCAAACCTTACAGGTCTACCACCACCATAAGAGTAAGTGTATCGGGTATGTTACACGTGCTGTAGTCTTGATGTTGAGAACTACGGTCGCTAAGTTTGTTACCTTCAGGTGTCTATAGCAGAAAGATGGCGAAACATGGCAGCCTTCTGTAGGGAGGCGCACCCTATGTAATGTAATTAGCCATTACTTCACTTCCAGTTATATTAAAAAACAACAACAACAACAACAACGATGTGGTATAACATATAATACATTTAAATTCAGAATGGTCTTTTGCATATTAAATTGATAGTTCTCTCTCTCTCTCTCTCTCTCTCTCTCTCTCTTCCCCTTTAATAAAATTTAGTTCAGATTTGACTTGAATGAACTCCCCATCAATTGTCATTCATCCATCCATCTTGTGTCAGACAACATATGATTTAATCATTCATGATGTCTGGCAAAACATTTACGGACGCAGAAACGGTCTGGTAATATCCTACTGTCAACTATTTAAATGTGAAGAATGCATTTTTAAAAGAAGAAACATTCATTAACAGCAGTTCAAACTTTTAAACTCCAGCTAAAATAGTACATGCAGTGCATTAAAAATCTCTGACAGTGTCATTCAAAAAGAACATTATATAAGGCAAAGATGCTAATTTATTCATCTCATTAGATCAGGGGTAAGGAACTCCAGGTCCTCGAGAGCCATATCCTGCCTGTTTTAGATCTCTCCCTACTCCAACACACCTGATTCAACTGATCATGATCGTTTCATGCTTACAGGGCTTGCTGATGAGTTGATCATTGGAATCAAGTGTATTGAAGTCGGGACAGATCTAAAACAGGCAGGATCTGGCTCTCGAGGAACCGGAGTTCCCGACCGCTGCTTTAGGTTGTTGCATGTGCAACTCATGTTCACTACACAGTATAAAGTATATTGTACCTCGAATAAAAACCAAGCTGTACCAACCTATAGTTTTTATCGGTTGTAATAACGTAAGACTTGACTCACCTTGATATGGTTCTTAACAACATTAGTTCGCTGTAGCCTTTGGTCTTCTGGAATGCCAATCTCTTCCCAAATGTCCTTCAAGTGGCACAAGGCTTTGTTGAGGCATGAAACAGACTCTGCTGCTAGTACCTCACTGCAAAAATTAGAGCATTTAAGACGGTAATCGTTATATCGCAATGAGTACAACTGTTGTAAACCAGTGAAGGAGGATTCAAACAAATGCTGTGTTCGATGCACTGGACCGAAACCGGTTAACGTGTTTTATCAATGTGTCACAGCTTGTTCAATGCAATAGAAAAAATATTTATATCATACCTTCTCCTCATCGTTAACAGCGGTGTGACTGCCACCGATCGAGGAAAACAGATTAAAACGTATGAAAGAGAGAAACTACTGATCGTCAACTCTAGCGCTTGCTCTCGCTTGTCCGTTTGTATCGTTGTTCAAAACACGCAGCGTGCAGTTCTGCTCTCCGATTGGCTCGTTCTCTGAGGTGGCGCGTGTTGAGTTTTACGTAGTCGGCCGTCGGAACGATGACATTCGCAGGCACTTTATCCATAGCGCCGCCCACCAAATGCTTTCCCACTTCATCTTTCTATTAAAACAAGCACACACTTTTTTAGGATGACGTTATTTATTACGAAAGAATTAAATTGGAGTACTGTACAGTAGTTAAGTGTTTAAACAAGTTTGTGTTCCCGGTCACAAATGACCATTCCACTAAACGTCACCATAAAAATCCGAATTCATAGATATACTTTAATACCTGTGTTTGATTTCCAATTAAGTTCTAGTTAATATTGCTACATATGAACTTCGAGATGTTTTTACTGGTCTACGTCAATCTTTGATCGGATTGTATGTACTTGATATCAAGTTCTTCAAAAGAGTTCTTATTTTCAGTCAAAGACAAACACATGACACTTTCTTTACTGTTTATTACAGTACAGTGTACTTCGGGCCATAATTATCAATAACATTTGCTTTGAAACCCTTTTACCTTTTTTAAGTGAGAAAAAGTAGCACCTGTTATGCTCCCAGTCAAAAGTAACCATGCACATTTTAATTGCATAAAAAGAAAATTATCCCCAAACTGCTCTTGACATGTTCACAATATTCTAAGATAGATGTCTTTGTAAACGTTAACCAGTCTATCACATGCGTTTTTCTTAGCCTTGTGTCTTGTGATTGTCCCCACCATGGTCAATTTTGGGGGGAGCAGATCCTCAACATGTGCGTATGAAGTGAAGCATTTATAACATTACTTTCTGCCCCTTTAAAAAAACTTTTAAAATGGTCAAATTTTGACCGGACCACAAAACAACTGTTACTATTGTCAAGGTAACGCGCCTCGTCAGGCAGGAGATTAAGCACAAAATTGAGAAAATGGAATTGGATGGTTTAAGTCCTGAGACAAATTCCTAATTCGACCACTAGAGGGGAACAGAGGGATCCTAATGCAACGAGAAGCCAGCTCCACAAATCCTGAACCATGGGTAAACTAAAATAAATAGTAGTATCGGTTACAAGTACATGCCAGAGTCAATGCCTTATGAAAAGCCTTATGAAATAATTACGGAAATTGTCAGCTCATAAGAAATCGACTAAGTTTAAAGAATGTTTAAGAAAATGCAGCGCTCCTTTTCTTCTTGTTTTCCTTTTTATTTAGCCAGTCATTATAAGATGACATTATAAAGGAACAAAGATATTAATCAAATGCTTATGCAATGCTTTTGAAACTGCTTTGAGTGAAGAGTATTACCTTATGACTGATTACTTTCTCTCCAAGTAATGTCATATGATGTGTAACAAAAATTATGGGTTGAGAACCTAAGCGCCTACGAGAGAGATGGGCAAGCAACATGTCTATGTATATACATGATAACCCCGCTGCAAAATGCTACATGAAAAGACTGTCTATCATTGGGAGGCTGAAACAGCATACAGACGCTGCCCCCGGTCGACTCAAGTGAACATCGACTGAGATCTCAGAGCCTGCTCTGATTCAGCCCCGCCTGGAAAGGGAGTTCCCTTCAGTTGGTTCCCACCAGAAATTCCCACCAGAAATTCTCACCAGAAATTCTCACCAGAGAAAATTCAGTTCCCACCAGGAAAGATTGCGTAACCTGACCTGATACGACCTTGCCTGGGAAACTGTAGGCGAAGATTGCTCCCGCCTCCCTGCTTGGATTACGTGATGGGGAGGAGAACAACCTGAGACGTTCCGGACTGGAGCTATAAAAAGGGAGGGAGTGCGGAAACGAGAGGTCAGAAGGGTGCGGTCAGCGTGCTCCGGAGAGCTCCGCGACCGGGAGGAAGATCACCCTTCCCTCTTAGACTTAGAGGAGCGCGACGGACGGGAATGGGAGAACGGATGAATTGAGGATCTGAGAACCGGCGGGTGAGCCAAGCCCAACGGTACCTGCACAGATCTCAATCTCCGGAGAAAGGGCCAGAGGAACGTGGGAAATATTTGAGTGTCTGAGAGTCGGCGGGCGAGATGTGTCCAACGGCGCAGACCTCAAGCTCCGAGGGGGAAGAAATTCCCCTGATTGAGGAGTTTTTCCTTCGCGTGGTTCTTTTTTATCCCTTACAATTCCCCGAAGTTGTGCTCCTCCAAAAAGTTATCCCCTGAATTTCTCCTTTTAATTATTTTTCAACCCTACAATTGGATATACCACAAAGACCCCAGAATTGGATTTATACAAGAGGATTTTTATTCCAGGCCTTGTTGTTCGAGCG
>NW_017805139.1:2813316-2886092 GCF_001891065.2 Hippocampus comes
AAAAAGGGAGGAAGCGTGTGTGCGAGCGGGCGAGGGAGAGGGAGAGCGGCGGCGGGGGCCGCCCGCTCCCCCTTTTTCTTCTCTCTCTCTCACTCGAGGCCTCTCGTCCCTTGGAAGCCCGTTACCGGGAGGGCCGACCTTCGGGAATAAATCAAATTTGAAGGGAGGAAAGGATAGAGCGGCCTTTTTCCCCCCTTGTTCCCGGTTCGATTCCCGTCGCTGACATGTGGCGCCCAGACGTGGGGCTCGATTGATTGATTTGACAAGAATCGGGATCGATCAGAGCCCTAAAAGAACCCGAGCAGCCGTCTCTGAAGTGTCAGAGAAAAAAGGGCGCAGAGAGGCGGTGCTCACTGACAAATTGTCATGTCAGGCGACCTTGGGATGGCGCAAAAATAGTCTCTTTAAAGGATGAGTGTTCCTTAAGAAAGAACTATTCGGTTTGGGGTCCAAAGCGGATCTCGTAGCTGAAGAGATAGCACTATTTTGTGTCATAGAGCAACGGCAGCAAGTTCCCCCTAGTCATACTCTAGAGTGAGTGTGTGAGACCCATTAAGCCAAATGGGGTTTAGCTGTGACCTGCTGCTCTGGTCGGCAGCTCAGATACTGATCGCGTATCTTGCGGAGCGTGCTGCACGACGCTCCTTGTGGGAGGGGGCTTGCTGGGAATACGTCATTCCTAGGTTGGTGAATAATAGAGCCTTGATCATAGATGCTGCCGTTGAGCAGATGACAGAGGCTCAGGCTGTCGCTGCAGTAGCAGATGAAATAGCAGTGGATTTATTGGAAGTATTGTTCAGTGGGGACAACGAAAAAGTTCCTTTAAATAGCTGGAAGAAATAGAAAAAAGAATTCTGAATGCTGAACTATTGCTTGGGATATTTAGGTTGCCCTTTGGGGTTACGCCTACTTATTCTCTTTATAGGACGCCTTAAGTTCCCCTTTTTGACAGATTTTCCTTATTCCCTATTTTCTTTTATCGGCGCACCTAGGGAAATTTATACACCTTTTTCCTTGATAGCCGACGCCCTTCCCATAGTAGCCGAAGCCGGCATTCCTTGTGTTACCCTCCCTTTGCCTTTTCTTTTTGCTTTTTTAACACGATTCGGCTGTTGAAGGATTTTGATTCCTTTTTGCCGTTTTAGGTTTTACTTTTTCTTTTGCTCTTTTTCCTTTTTTGACCTTTTTCATTCATTTTATTAAAACCCTTATGCCCTTTTTGACTCTTATTCCCCTTTCTTTTTGACCTTTTTTACCGCCTTTATTTCTTTTTTTCTCTTTTAATCCTTTTTGTTATTTTTCAATTTTTTTGTCCTTGCTGCTGCTTTTGGAGTTTTTAGCCCAACTAGGGTGAAGAAGGATTTTTCCAGGTTTTGGATTTACACCTTTTTGGAATACCTTTTTCCCTTTTTGGATTACGCTGTTCCAGATTTTTGGATCAAGTTTTGGATTTTTACCCAGCAGAGACAATATTTGGACAACGACTCAGAATTTGGATTACTTTTTTGGTTTTTCTTCAGAACAGAAAGAGGATCAATCGGACCGAGTGAGGTCTGAATGGACTACGGTCCATGCTGGAATATGTGTTCACCGTTTGAAGACAATATCAGCTTGCAAGGACTGTTGGAACATACGCTTGGAGCTGAATATTGGAGTAGTAGAGAAGCAAAGCACAAGAGGTGTGAGCTGAGTAACCGAGGAACTGTAGTACGTCCCTGATCCCTAAAGCGCAACGGGAAGGCCTCGGAAAAGTAACAGTTCCGCTCCTACAACAAAAGCAAAGCGGGCTTCAGAACACGCTAATAGAGAAAAGCAAGACGGGCTTCAGAATACGCTAGAGAAAAGTAAGACGGGCTTTAGAACAAGCTAGAGAAAAGCAAGACGGGCTTCAGAATACGCTAGAGTTCAGCATAGCGGGCTGCAAGAATACGCTACCATGAGCGATAGAGAAGGGGAATTGCATTCATCCCCCCGGCCCTCTGAGCAAGGAGCCGCGGCGATGATCCCCTCTCCCCAGTCCTTAAGACAGAAGGAATTAAAGATAAGACTAGTATTGTATGGAGGGGGCCTGAGTGAATGGCAGCCCCAAATGAGAAGACAGTTAGAGTCATGGAATCCATCCATCCAGCCGGAGGAGCTTGCGGCGAAAGTAGAGAGAGCCGTTAAGGGCGGTGGCCGATATTGCGCAGAAAAGTCAGAAGAAGAGGGCTTAATGACGATAATCATAGACCACCCATACTTTGACTACACGAGAAGACACATGTTCAAAAATGACAAAACAACCATCGTAAAAATACATTTATTGACATTGCACATCTTTACTCATTTCTTTTTTGGGAATTTCTGACAAGTCAACAACTATCACAGTTGGTTGTAGAGTGACAGGAATGTTTCTCAGGTACATCATTGTGAGCTGACAGGCTCACATTGGCTCATCATAGATGGTTGCCCAGCAAGGTTTCCAACAGTCTTGAGCTGCTTGTAATGGCAGTCGTTACCACAATAAATTTATATCCTGTGTACAAAAACAAAATAATAACCAAAAAAAAAAAAAGAATCAGTATTAAATTGCGCTTAAACATTTTGTGCCTCACAGCAATATATTATTCAACCAAAATTGTCGTGAGGCTTTCTGAGCTATTTCCATGTGAAATGAAGAAATATATGTACGTATGCATTCTATTACTTTCCCCTGATTTATACATCAATCTACTTCTTGCATAATAAGTGTGTGTTACGATTCTCTTAAGTCTTGAGCCTCTCACAGTATAAGACCTATTTCTGTTAACATGCCAGAATGAAGTTTCAAGATTCTATTTTCAGTGATCAATAATCTTCTGTTAAAGACTGCAAATTCGATACTGTATAACATTTGAAAACTAGTCTAAAAAGATAGCACATGATGGTGGAAAACAAATTCATGTGACCTGTTGAACTAAACTATGGCAAAAACGTCTAAGTGGTATTTAAAAAATACATATATAAGACATGGAGAAACATTTAGATTGTTTACCTCTTTCTCTACCAAGAAAACGTAAAGCTGAAATCTCAGAGTAGGTGCACCCCCCGAGGAACATGACAACAACGATGCGCTGTGCTTCATTTTTTGCTCCATTTTTGCCTGACAAACGACAAACACAAGAATATGCACATTCAAAACCACGGTGCATTTACGCTGGCAAAACAGGGGCTCTGATATATGCAGATATTTATTAAGCCTGTGAGGGACATAAGGGCATCACAAAAGCAATATTATCACAACATATACATTCATAGGACTAAAAATGCAAAAGAACGAAAGATTAGCATTGGAGAGGAATTCAACTACAGTGTTCCCTCGCCACTTGGCCGTTTGGTTATTGCGGATTCACTCCATTCCATATTTTCATTTGTGACCATAACTTCATCTTTTGCATTTTTTACCTTGCTATTTTGGGATATTTCCTTGCTGTTTTTCTTCCTTCTAAGTCAGACTAGTAAAAAAAAAAAAAAAAAAAAAAAAAAAAATTGATTTTTTTTTGCTTTTTGTTAGGAAAATTTTTTTTCCCCAAGACCATGAAAATTAGACAGTTGTTTGCCTATAATCAGCGGCTCGCTATTTATTCTACAGTTTGCATTTTAAAAGTTAGATTTATCAATTGTAACAAATGTTCGTAAGGGTGGGGACTGTGCATGTGTGTGTGTGTGGGGGGGGGTGTAATGGCTTAATAAAGGTGTAAATCCTTCGCAAATAAATAAATAAATAAATAAAAAAGGGTCAACCTCTAATTTGGTCTACTCTAATTCACTTGCAGGGGCTGGGTGGGGGCTCTCAGAACATGTCACCGGAAAAGTGAAGGAACACTGTATTACTGATGTTTATTAACTATTCTGAACCGCTGACGTTCCATGATTGTATTTGTATGATCATAAAAATATGCTACACTCAAAATCATGTAAGGATTGCTGTTCTTTCAGGTATGGCATTGATCATATTATACCATATATGGCAGGTTGACTGGGCATGCTGGATGAATGGATGGCTATATGGATATCAGTTACATATATTATTACAGTGCATAATATTATCTGAAAATATGCAAAATGTATATTTCATACATGGCAATGGCCTGTGATGAAAATAGCGGAAGGGGCGTGGCCTGGACGGTCTCAATGTGAAAAGCATCAAGCTGTAGATAGCAAACAAGTGACGAGTGACCCAACCGCATTAAATCTGTTCAACGTCTTACCTGTGACGGCAAACTCATTTCCATTTAGCAACCTGGTAACTTCTTCAAGCCCAGTCCAACCGTCTCGCTCTAACACCTGCGAAATGCGCACGAAAGGGCATCTTTGATCCAGTTGAATAAAAAAAAAAAGACAAATCCATCTTCTTTACCTGCTCAATGAGCTTGCAGCTCAGTGGGATGTAGGCGCCACTGAAGACGTATGCCATGTCCCTTGGGACACGCAGGTCATATTCCTCATCTGACTTTGGCACCTTTTCGTAAAATAACACAGTATACGAGCAGGGTAACGACCAAAGATAAACAGAATGATTTAATGTAATACGACGGACTTCAAAGAAAACTTGATGACATTATACCAAATTGAGTTTTCTGCTGAGGGCTCTGAAATTACTTTTCCTTGCCAAGGACGAAAAGGCATCTGTTAGTTTCCCTAGAAAAGGAATTTGGAAAAAAAAAGGCAAACTAAAATAAGTCCCATCAGGTCACATCCTATTAAATCTTGCAACAGACAACTTGCCTTTACTGTACCTGCTGTCTTATCGTTGACCAGTTTACCCACTTTGCTCTCCATAACAGTCAGCGTCTCAGCCTGCTGTTGCTCCACAAGCAACCCCGATTGCTTGAGGTTGGCAAATGTGAGCAGATGCTCCACTCCATAACTCTAATGAAGGTCAAGCAGAGAAGGGATGACGACACACCAATAAATTGCCACTCACAAGACTGTGAGCAACAGGTCAAAAACGGATGGATTTTTGCGTGCTTAAATGCACTGCAAATGCTGTTTTAATTAACTTTCCTATTACAAAAGTGTAAAGTTACTATTAAGATGAACTGAGAGAATTATTTACAAAGCTTTGAGATGCATTTTGTGAGTCAAGTAAGGGCTCAAACCTGTCTTTCAGAGATGTACGCGTTTTACATACAGGTGCATCACAATGAATAGAGAATATCTTTTTTTTCTTTTTCTCAGTAATCTGACTGAAAAAGCTAAACTCATACATTACGGGGTCTAGAGATTTACGACACACCGAGCAAAATATTTCAGATTTTATTGTTTGCATTTTTAATGAATATAGCTGAAAGCTAATGATGACAAATAAGTTACAATTTCAGAGAAATCAAAATATTATATAAGACGCAAGATTGTGTTATAAAACATAATTTGTGCAGGAATTCACCTAAAAAGTATTTTCCCCCATTTGTTTAAGGAAGCTATATGATATACGAATGTTTGAATTTCCATTTTTGAATTTAACTACTCAAACAAATGAAACCAAGCTATGGTTCTGTCGTGTATTGAGATCCACCTTTGTAGTCTTAAGCCCCGTTCACACGGCAACGTTTGGTCCGACGCAGCTCCGAAATAAATCCAGTCGAGCGTTCACACGTGCACATTTGCTCCGGCGTAGCTCCACTAAAGAGCTTATACCGGACCAAATTTGATCCACCTCAGGGAGGTGGTTTAAAAATTTGCTCCAGAGCAAATGCTCGTTTGCGACGCTACGCCGAAACAAATGTGCACGTGTGAACGCAGCTGGATTAAATTTGCTCCAGAGCAAATGCTCGCTTGCGGGGGAGTGGCCTCGCTACGCTCGCAACCAGACGCACGGAATCCGACTGCAGGCGACAGTGACGAGGAGGCCAGCGACACAGATGAAGCCCGGCCGTGGACCCCCGTCCCCGGTAAAAGTGTCGGCGATTTAAGCGGTGAAGACAGCGCTCACGATCAAGACGAGAATCGAGAAAGCAGTATTTCTACAGGATTGTTTAAACGAAATTAACATACATGCGCACTGGTCTGGCCGGCTGCGCTCCTGTTTAGCAGTTAAATAGCAATTAAATTACAGCGCATTCTCTGTTTTATCCAAATTGTTTGTTTTAAAACAAGTATTCCTTAGTTTAGTATCCGCACATTGTTTTAGTATACATTTTTTAAAACATATATCGTGGCAGTCATCAGGAGCACACACGATTGACTGTAAACACGTCTTTATTCCACGACTGCCGACAAGTGGATCTATTCTGAACAAGGACAGAATAGTGTCCACCATAATATTTATTAAAAGAAAAATAAATAAAAGTCCGCGAGAGAGAAGCCCGACCCGAACCTGTTTTACTTCCGCATTCCTGTCGTTTTGGTCCGGAGCAGAAAGTGCACGTGTGACCGCAAGTTCGCTGCTTCGACGCTGCGCCGGAGTTGTCACGCTCAGCGGCTTTGCACGTGTGAACGCTCCACAAAATTTGCTCCGGTGTAAAATACATCGCAACAAAATATTTCGGAGCTGCGTCGGACCAAATGTGTGCCGTGTGAACGGGGCTTTAGCATACAGCTTCTGAGAGGATTAAAATATTTCAGCAGCAAAAGCTTGCGTATTTGAATTGTTTTACTCATGGTACTATGCTATGTTGTGACACAAATGAAAGGCCAAGAACAGCAGCGGATGTGAAATCTCACCTGTAAATACTGTGTTTTTAAAGAGCGGTAATCTTTTGGCAGGAGTCCTGCAGGATACAACAAATTACATTCATGTACAATAAAGCAGAAGATTTGTTTTTTTTTTTTAAAGCACTTTAAACATAAAGGTCAAAACAACTTACCATTTTCCGTTAAGGACAGAAGACAAAGCAGTCGAAGACTTTCCGTCATGGAGACCTAAAGTAAAGAATCACACCAGGTTCACATTTAACGACATGCGTGATACTGTATGGCAACACTGACGGTTTTAAGGAAACCCACCTGCCTGTTGATATGTTCCTCAATGAAAGAAATACATTCACGGATTTCAAAACCTTCAAGTAAAGCTGTGAGAAAAAAAAAAGGACAGTGTTTGTGTGCATGTGATGAAATAATTGATTAGCCAGATGAACGCACAAAGAAGAAGGATGGAACCAGTGTTTAGCCACATCCTAACGCAAAAAAAACTGTATTCGAAGTAACCTACAGTGTTCTGTCTTTAACAGTTCCTGGAAGTCCTGCTTCGTTTTCTTCTTCATCATTGATTCACTTGCGCTGATGTCTATGTGAGATCAGTGACAGCCACGCCGTTTGTTCAAGCTTAAGCAAATCAAATCCAGCCGATGTAGATTGTTTTGCTTCAACACTCACGCAGGCTCAGGAGCCGATGTTCTTGTTTCAACCCTTTTAGTTCTTCGGAGACAAACGTTTTCATCTGCTTTATGTCCATTCCTCGACGCTTCTGTGGAATTTAAAAGGAAACGTTTCAGTCACACTGTGTCCAATGAAGATGGTTATTTTCTCGACTTACATCATATGCAGTCTGGAGATTCCTGGCTTTCTGACTGAGGAAGCTGAATACATTGGAGAAATGCTCGTTTCTGATTTCATTGAAGACCTACAAGACAAGCAACTTTAAAAAAAACATGCTTGAGAGAAAACATTTAGCACCTTTAAAGCCGGCCTGACCTTATCTTGAGAGTTCAGCATGACTTTGATGCTTTTGTCTGAGGACGAAACATCAGGCCCAAATTCCACACACCCTTTAGAGGAAAAAAAAAAGATCTGTGATGACATTATGCACAAAGAAAACCTCCATGGTCTGACAAATTTCTATTATAAGCATTACACTTTACATGTAAAAGATACAACCGCAATGCATTGCAATGGCAATGATGGAGACGGCATTCCCATTCCAAAGTATTGCACCAAGTATTTCAAGCAATGGCCTAAACAACTGAATATGTCATATTGTCAGTTTTATTTAGTGAAGCTTCGATGTAGTGCCTCCAAGAACAGTGACGAGCTTGTTACCCACCACATTTGATTCTGAATACATCATCCACAAGTCCTTCGTAAACCACTTGTGAGCACAAAGGGGTGACAAAGTCCACATCTGTAATTGGACAGAATTAGTGAGCAAAACAAGCATGGCACAAAGTCAGAAATCCACTCACATCTCCTCACCCCTATCAATTAAGAAAACGTTTCCTATTTCAGTGTTCCGAGCCTTATAGTCTCCCTCTTCCGCTTGCTCTCTCCAAGACTCGTACACCATCTGATGAAAGACAATGGACAAAAAGACTGTCTGTCAGATACCCATCTTTTCCAAAACAAAAGATAATAAATGAGCATAAAACTCAAATCCTCATCGACTTATGTTAAAGGATCTACTGTACCTTTGAACACCTTCCAATCCCGTAAACCTTTGAAAAGGGTCCATAAATGGAGTGGAGGAGATGGAGAGCGCTACCAGCTGTCCTCACCCAACGCAAGTCTCCAGCCTGAGTGAACACCACATAGAAGTGTGACTTACGGATGGACGTTTATGTTCGAAGGGCCGTTGAACCTAGCTATGGCTATTTATTAACACAGCATGTATAAGAAAAGAAAATGTTCTATTGCTTTGACAGTCAATTTTTGCTTTTAGTTTTGTCATTTGCATCGTTAAAAAACAATGTCTAATCGAAATGAGGGATATTTAGCACAGGCATGTTGTGTAATCCATACCAGATAATTGTCCCGAAAAAACTCTGGGAGTTCCAGACTGATGATGTCATCGTCCAAAGGAAGTAGATAGAAGGCCCATTCATCCATAGTCACATCTGTAAAATATGAAATACTAATAATAGTAATAATACTAATAATACTACCACAATTAACAATTATTATAATAATAACAATAATAATTATTCTTATTAGTATATACAGGTATATATTTTTTTACAGGGCAGCATGTGGTAGACTGTTTAGCACGTCCAACTCATAGTGCAGAGGTCATGGGATTCAATCCAGGCCCTGCGTGATCTCCCCGTGCCTGCATGGATTTTCTGTGGGTATTCTGGTTTCTTCCCACATTCCAAAAACATGCATGGTAGGTTGAGTCAACGGTCAAAATTGTCCCTAGATGTGATTGTGGTTATTGGTCTCTGTGTGCCCTGCGATTGCCTGGCAACCAGTTCAGAGTATACCCCACCTACTACCCGAAAGCATGGATAGGCTCCAGCACACCCACGACCCTTGTGAGGATAAGATAACGGATGGATGGATAAATAACCCCACCATCCTTCATAACACAGGTGAGCAGCAACGAATGCAATAGTTATGAGAGATACTACCTCCAAAGACTCCCTGCTCCTCCAGCACCGTTTCACATGCATAAAACTAGAAGACATACCATGAACAGCACATTATTATCAATAACTGCAGTGTGAATATATCAATGTTTTTTGTTTGAACACCAGAACATCAGGTACCTTCTGAGGAGTAAATATAATTTTGTATCTTCTAAATTTCCCTGCTGCTTTGTCTGCTTGGACCACATCTGTGGAGAGAAGGCACAGAAATTGCTGAACATTAGCAGAGGCACAATTTTATAGGTTCTAAATTGGAATCTCATGTCTCCTGAAACTGTTACATATCGCCGACATTGGGGCGAAATCTCATCGGTCACAATTTGGTAAATTTATTTTTAATATTTTTTTCACCAATCTACAGTATTGGTCAGTCCACACATGGATGTTATTTTGACATATTATTAACCAATCTCAAGCGTTGAAAATGGCTTGCTCTATTTGGGGATACAAGTTTAATGGTTGAACAAACATGCCATTTTTGGGGTCTCCTTAAAAGTGAGTACAGTAATCCCTCGCCATTTTGCAATTCACATTTTGCGGCTACAGCGCTTCGCGAGTTTTTCCGAAATATTGTATTCATTAAAAAAAAAAATAAAAACTTAAAAAAATAAAAAGACAGCCATATTAGCAACCATATTGTGGAAAGACGCGTTTCATGTTGGTGCGCGAGAGAGAACGTTTCCCTGCATGCCGAACAAAGAGATGAGGTGACTCAGAGCCTTTGAACATACCACGGGCACTCATACTAGCCACAGGCAAATCCTACTTCAAAGTTTTTCACCTTTCGCGGGGGCGTTCTAGTCTATATTAACCATGAAAAATGAGGGATTGCTGTATTTTGGAGGTACACGGTTTAAGCCCAACACCAGCGATAAGCTATTGTGACCCATCTCAATTTATATTAAAAAAGTCATAATAATAAATCATTACAGACGCTCCCCAGGTAACGAACGAGATACGTTCCGAAGGATCGTTCGCTGGCTGAATTCGTACGTAAGTTGCTTCAGTGCTATATTTTGTATGGAATGTATGTTTAAGGCTTATCTAAGTATGTTTAAGGCTTATGAAGTTTAACATACTTTTGGAAGATGTACTCGAAGGCTTAAGGAGATGATGGAGGGGGAGAGAGTTCCGTCTCGAACTTCTTCATGGGGACAAGCGTTTCCTCCTCCTCCTCCTCCTCTCACAGCACCTCACGTCGGTATTAGCGGCGGAAAGAAGTACGACAGTACTCGGAAAAAGGCGCGCAATACAAAATCTGACTGACAGCATCTCTGTCCGAGAACATTTTTCGACATACCTGTACCCGCAAAAATGTTCGTATGTACCGTTGTTCGCAACACGAAAGTTCGTAAAGCGGGGAGCGCCTGTATATATAACTGTGGTCACAAAATAAATTTTTGTTAGCTTAAGACAACTGTTATTAGCTTGTAAGGGCTGAGAATTAGAAATGATTAATTCAATATAAAACAACGAATAAACATTTGAGGACAAACTTACCACATATCCACTTCACTGTTCGTATTCTTGGCCGGATCAGAAAACAGAGCCTCAAGAAGGAAAGTCATAATGTCAAACATCTACATGTTGAAGTGTGCTTGAGTATGTTTCTATGTGTGTGTATGATGACTACTCACTGATCTGCTGTGCTAATTATGGGTTTATATTCTACTTTGTAAAGCTTGTCAACGTCATGTTGCTGTTAAAATAACAGAGAGATGTATCATGTTCCAAAATATTCATTGCGAATCATTGTTAAAGGGATTTAATTGAAACAGTGGATAAGAGTCACCTTCAGGATGGCAACATTGGCAATACGATCCAGCGGGCTCATCAAGTCTGCCTCAATAAAAAGGTCCTTCTTTCCTGGAAGCTGCACGAAAAAAAAAGAATAAATGGGGACTCTGTGATGAAAAAGTATACAGTATTTTACTCATTACACACACACACACACACACACACACACACACACACACAAGGGCTAGTTATGTAAGATTTAGTTGGAAGTCTAAATGAGCACTCGCAAAAAAAAAAAAAACTGAACTTTTTTCACTTATCATAAGGCATACCCGTGTATACACAGTAAGCTGCACATACTGTATTACAAAAATACAAACGAAAAACCCTGCCAGCTATATTGAGAGAAATAAAGACTAATTGAAATAACAAAAAGTAAAATAAGTGGTGTCGTGAACACATACATAGCTGGACGATTTTGTTTTTTTTAATAATGTGCAGTACATTTGTTAAGTGCAGTTCAGATGTACAGTATTTACCTTTTTAGTACAAGATATTTCAATGTATTTTTAACAACTGTTTGTTGTCAAACATCTATTTCCATACAAATTTTACTTAAATGTTATGTGCAACATTTACATTGAATCATTTTTTATGCAAGTTTATTTTCCCATGCTTTAGTGCTTCGGGCATCATGTTTTAGTGGCATCAATCATGTTAAGTACAGTACACTGTTTAGGAATAAAACCTCAGCCTTGTTTCTGCTGAACACTTTTGCCTACTACTTAACTACATTTTAATATTGTCATTAACGTGGTATTTGGAAATCAATTTGGAAATTGGTGTAAAAAGTATGAGAAGCACTAGTTTAAGACACAGGCGTTAAAGCTGCTCTGCAGATTACGTGCGGCAGTAGACGGGTGCAATCGTGTAAGATTTAATGAATACACAATCCCGTTTTCTTGAAAGAAGAAACACCTTCAAGTGGTTACACGATTACATGGGAGCTGTTAGCTGCTTACTTGTTCCAGGAGGTAGACGAGCTGATCTCTGGCAAGTCTCTTGAGCAGAGAGAAGTCAGGAAGCTCCGGGGAATCTTTCCTGGCACTGGAAGCCATGCTGGCGAACCAAATCTGCGTCCTTATCCACAGATCACAGACATATAGTCAACATTAAAAACACTCCACATATAAAGCGCATCTTTTGATATAAATGAAGACGCACAGTACGCTAACCTCGGCGCAGTGGCTTTTTTTTTTCTCTTGCTAGCTAAATCAGCTTAATGCTAAAAACAAACACTTGCTATCCTATACAAACTGTAAACAATAAAATCATGGTACTCTTATCGCAAGGCAGTTGTATCCAACTACTTAAATTGTGATTAGATATTGAAAAACTATCATATGAACGTGAGCAATGATAACAGTGATCATTTTGAAATATTGATCGAAGCTTTCAGGGGCGGGGCTCTTCTTCCCTGTTTCATGCTGTTGGCAAATGGTGTGTATACCGCCATCTATTGGACAAACCTTGTGCCAATCATCTTACCCTTCCGGGTTGCCATAACTGACAGTTTTGGTTGACAAAAAAACTTCAACAATAGCCCATTTGTAAATCACGTATCTGTTCTAAACACCGAAGGGTCTACTTTGACGCTTGTCCGTTCTACTAGCTCATATAACATTACATTTATCCTTTTACTACACTTTCTAAAAAGATAAATACACTGACTATAGTCATACCCTGACAGTCCTTTTTTTTATCAATGAGTCAGAGCCTAACTCATTGATTAAAAAGTTTCACATAAACTGCCCTGTACACAAGCTAACATTAGTTGCTAATTTAGTGGTTTATTTCATTTAGGTGGCGGTGCCATGTTGTTGGTTGTCTTACCCAGATTGTGGTTTTGATCCTCGGTTTGTGACCATGTCAAAGTATCCTTGAGCAAGATATTGAACAAGAGTTGCTCTGAGTCCTGATGCTGTGTCATCAGTAGGTAATTGTGAAGTCAATATGGAGCACTTTGAGTTCCTCAGTAGGTGGAAAAGTGCTACATAAGTGAGAGGCCATATGGCCTACATATGTTTTGTGTGAATTAATCTGACAGGAAACAGATGAAAACTGACATTCCAAATAAACTGTGCACTGTGTGCAGGAACAAACACACCAAAGATACCACCAACAACAATTTCTGTTGATCTTGCTTCTAGGTCAATATAGGACCTGTTGTTTTATAAAATACATGTACTTAATGCCGAACCATGAGTACAGCTTTCTCACAGTTGTGAGTTTCAGGGTTTGGGATTTGAGTACTTCTTTCCTGTGTGGGATTTGCATGTTTTCCTCATGCTTGCATTGGTTTTCTCTGGTTACCCAGTTGACTTCTGACATTTTAAAATATAAATGTTTGGTTAATTGAATACTAAATAAACCATAGTCGTGAATGTGGAAAGCATGTTGGTCAACAAGTTCTGAAAATCATGAAAACAATGTTTAAAAATAAATCAATAAATCAATAAATAAATTAATAATAATAATAATAACAAAAACAACAACAACAAACTTGGACAAATTCAGGAATTTTCAATTAACCATTTACCATTGAAATGTGCGTAATTGAACGCACAACTTGGCATTGAGGACTAAAGCATGTACCAACCTGAAGTAAAATATCCAACTAGTGGGTGTTTCCCACCGGATACCTAAAACAAACGAACAGTTACGCTTACATACAAGAGGCTGGAGTCGTGAATTCGAATTGCGTAAACGGTGTGTCATGAATTTAGACGCTGTGTTGTTGTTAGAGACGGTTAATTTCGCCGCTGAAAAGCATCGAAATCAGCGTCGAAAAGACACAGAACAAACTCCGTATATTAACCACCCGATTGGTAAGTACGTCTGGTAAGCGCTTTAGCTCAACTATCGGAAGGAAGACTGTGACTACAACAAAAACCTAGGTGGATCTTATATTGAGAAAGCATAATTACTTGCCTGTTGTAAAAGAAGTCAAATAACGTCAGTTAATACAACAATATGTAACAGCGATGTTGTTGCATATTACATGTCAAATCTCAAATAGAAGAATACATTTTTAAAAAGCATTTCAAAAGTATTATTTGATGACCAGTGTAAGCGAAAATTAAATATTACACGCCAGCTGTATAACGGCGAGGGGGGAAAGTTTTTTGTTGTTGTCATTTTAAGTTTTTTATTTGTTGTTGTTATTTCCACTGCATAAAGACTAATGCCATTTGTTCTCAACTCAACTGTATTTATAGAGCACTTTCAAACAGCCATCGCTGCATACAAAGTGCTGTACATGGAGCAATTTAACGTATACAACAAACAGTAAAACAAATCGGTAATAAAGACGGTAGAAAGCACCGAACAGCAAAACCAAGAACAAATCTAAGTCATGCTGAGTCGAATGCCAAAGAATACAAGTGAGTTTTGAGGCGGGTTTTGAAGATGGGCAGCAAGGAGGCTTGCCGAATGTTCAGTGGGAGGTCATTCCAGAGAGAGGGACCAGCAACAGAAAAGGCTCGATCCCCTCTGAGCCTCAGTTTAGTTCTTGGTACTTCTAATAATGTCTGGTCCGCAGACCTGAGGCGCCGGGCGGGTGTGTAGGGGCGGATGAGCTCAGAGAGGTAAGGTGGCGCGAGGTCATTTAGAGATTTGAAAACAAATAAGAGGATCTTGAAAATAACTCTAAAATGCATGGCGAGCCAGTGAAGGGATGCCAGAGTAGGAGTTATGTGCTCCCTCTTACGAGTACCAGTCAAGAGGCGAGCAGCGGCATTCTGGGCCAGCTGAAGGCGCTTAATGGAGGACTGGCTGACTCCAAAGTAAAGGGCATTGCAGTAATTGAGCCGGGATGTGACAAAGGCATGAATTACTGTCTCAAAGTGTTCATGAGAGAGGAGAGGTTTTACTTTGGCCAGCTGTCTAAGGTGAAAGAAGCTGGATTTAACAACGGCACCAATTTGCCAGTCAAGTTTGAAATCACTGTCCAGTTTAAGGCCCAGGTTTGAGACTGTTGCCTTAAGATAAGGAGACAGACTATTAGACCATTACAGACTAAATATATTTGAATAACAAAAATTACTACTAATAATGCACTGACATGAGAACAAGTCCATTCCATCTTAATATCATTATTCAGTATTTCATTAAATATATTTCAGTGGAGGAACAGCAAAGATAAATAGAATTTTTCCCCACCATTACTCTCTTTGATACTCTGCTCTGTTTCTTTTTTCCTGTAAAGGAGTAGCAAGGATTCTCAGCCATGAAGCTGGCGTCACCGACATTGTGGTATTACAAGTATGCAGACTTAAAGTCGATGCATTCATGCAAATCTGTTCAGTTGCATCCACAAATCAATTTATTTTGTACATGTGTTTGTTTGTGCTGTTCTTTTCTGGAAGGCTGCTCTTCTTCATGACACATTGGAGGACACAGACACAAAGCCCGAAGAGCTGGAAACAAAGTTTGGACAGATTGTTGCTCGCATTGTTCAGGAGGTGACAGACGATAAGCGTCTGCCCAAACAGGAGAGGAAGCGTCTACAGGTGGAACATGCGCCTCATTGCAGCCACCAGGCCAAACTGGTCAAACTGGCAGACAAACTGTACAACCTCAGGGATTTGAACCGTTGCACCCCTGTTGGTAATCGACTTCTTGTCTAATATTGTGCTTATTTTTAATTTTGAACAAATTTGACATGAATATCATTTTGATCCTATCTGAGGTAATTGATTCCTTAAGTGGTTTTCTCTCACCAGCATGTCTTTTGCAGATTGTTTTGCTGAAAACTGGTACAACACTGGTACAATACAAACATAAGAATGTTTGTTTTTCTACCTTTCCAATTTCTTTACATTGAATGTAACGTATCGGTTATGCATATGAATTACTTTACTTGCCTGCTTGAGGCCAAAATGTAGCGCTGTTTCTCAATTTTGCGTGAATAAAAGAAACCAGAAGGTCACCACACAAAAACAAAGATACAAGCACTATTAGATGCACCTTAACCCTCTCGTTTTTGTGTTTTTCAGGTTGGACGCCTGAGAGGGTCCAGCAGTATTTTGTGTGGGCCTGCGATGTTGTAAAAGGCCTGATAGGTACCAACTCAGCTCTAGAGGAAAAGCTGGAGAAGTTGTTCAGACAGAGAGGGGTGCAACTCTAAAATGGCAGAGAGAAGACAGAGATCCAGTGTGATTCATAGTTTCCATTTGTAAATTTTGAAATGAATAAATTTTATTTCATATTCATAGATTATGCAAGTATCCCCCCCCCCATGTTGTTTTTGATATTTCTAAATGTCTGAGCATACTTGAGCAACACACATAAACTGTATCATCCACCGTCCCACCAACTTATCAAATAAATGAGACTGATTAAAGTGGGGAAGGTGTAAAGCAGCGGTCCCCAAACTTTTTCCTGTGAGGGCCGCATAAGCTTTCGCTTCTGTGATGGGGGGCCGGGGTCATTCTGGAACAGAAAAAGGGTGACCGCAAGAGTACGGAAATGTAAAAATGGATTGTTTTCCAGAAACCCACACAAAATGAAGCCGCCTCTTGACAGATGAGACTGACAGACGTTTCTTTGCGCTGAAAGAAACAAAAACAAAAACGTCGTTTGTCCACTTTGGGTTAAATACCCTGCATTCTATTTTTCTCTTACCGAACCTTTTCGCCATGATCCCGTTCTCTGAGAGAGGGGCGGGTTTCGGATTTTTTTTTTTCTGGCGTTGCCAGATAACGGCACAGAAAGATGCACCAAATGTCACCTTATTGTATCTGTGTTTATGAAATAGTTACTAATTAATAGTTAATAATGAAAACGGTTCAGAACTAAGGAACATTTTATTGCAAAAGCCCAACTTTGTGATCAAATACAAATCCACATCGATGAAAAATAAATCAAAATACTCTGTGGTATTTTCAGGAGGCCGGACCAAATGCGGAGGCGGGCCGGATCCGGCCCGCGGGCCGTAGTTTGGGGACCACTGGTGTAAAGCATGCAGAATAAAAATAACAGTGACAGTCAGTAAGGACAGATTTTGGGAGAGGGGCCACTTTGCTTTTCAATTACTTAAGAAGTGCCACTGATCAAGAACAAGTACCAAACCCCACATTGCTCTGTGGTGTGACAGTTTCATAGTCCCTCATTGACATGTCTCAAAAATGGAATATCACCTCGGACATTAATAAAGAATGATATAAATAAATGTTTTGGCAGATAGTAGCCTATGAAATATTTTGAATGTAAGAGCAAAGCATAAAGCACATGCCCTGCTGACCAGCCTTTTAAGTCATCACTGTCAGAAAGGCAATGACAATTACACTACACTTGGATTTAATTTGCTTTTTTATTTTCCAAGAGGGGTACGCTGTGTTGTGATTCCAGGGTTCAGTTTTATTATACAGTTAGAAAACTTTTTATACAGTTAGAAAACTAAAATGTTGAGCTGTCTTGGCCGGACAGCATCGCCTAAAAAGACTAACTGATAATCGATTCTAAACAAAAAGTAGTCAATGAAAGCATTATAGGTATAGTCATTTATAATTAACTGGATAATTTTTTCGCACATCATATCAACGAAAACTACGAAATAATTTCATACGTGTCTTCAATGAATGGAATGTATTGGATCAGAATAACAACACAAGAAGATGAAACAGCGACAAACGAAGAAGAACTAGTAGACGAAGAAGAAACAGCAGAAGCAGACGAAGAAGACCCTGGCTCCACCCACTTGGTCCACCGCTGTACTAGTGCTATGTACGTTCGGATGTTCAGTAGTTGAAGCATTGGCACGTTCTATTTGTTTTTTCCAGCGGATTACAACATTTATCTGAGTTTGGTGTGTCCACCAGGCAGCCATGTCTAACCACGATTCAGCCAACATGAAGCTTCCACCTATACAGTCCACGGCTGGAGCCGTACCAGTCCGGAATGAGAAAGGTTAGACTTGACGTAAATGGATAGCTAAAAGCGCGCTAGCATAGCAAGATCAATCTAACGCCGAGGCAAAGCATCAGTCTGGTTCCACCTGATTTTCCCTATTGTCGATTGCAGAAACCCTTTTTGCAAATCGTCATTGTCCTGTTACCGTTTTATATATCGTCTGATATGACTGCGAAAATGTATTTGGGGAAGGTTTGACTTTGCAATTTGGAACGGTTTATCGATCCGACTTTTGACTTCTGATACAATTCCAATATTATGGCCTTCAGTACTGTCCGATATCGATCCAATATCAGCAGGAATTATTCATGCTTTTTTGGTATGAAATTTAGACTTGATCAAGTTATCCTATACAAACAAAGAACAATAGTCAGCACCAGTAGGGATGAGGAAATGACCCATTTATTCCAAATACAGTATTTGGATTACATACATTTCTCCCCTAAGATTGTACTGCATTTGAACAAATAAATATAAAATAAATTAAAGGACCCTGAGAAATAACTCGAATACAAACAAATTACTCTGAAGTGCAAAATAACAATTCAACTTTACTTCAGTAGATTCAGAATAAATTATTTTTTCACATTGAGCCTATGGTGAAAACAGAGTCTGGAATGGACTGTTTGTGTATGAGTGCTAATATCAGAGATTTTATATGTTGAGCATCATAATCGATATTGTTTTGTGGGAGCAAATCTTGGACCAATGCAGTGGTACCTCTATTTAGGAACGTCTCTTCCGACGAAATTTTCAAGTTACAAAACGCCTCAACAGGAAAATATTGCCTCTAGTTAAGAAAGAAATTTCAAGTCACAAAAGGTAAAAATACAGACGTCCTTTGATCAGGTCTTTACAAAACGCCAGGCAAAAAACACTTCTGAGAGACAACATGAACTAAAGAGGGCAAAAAAACGGTGAGGGCGCAGTTAAAATTTAAATGACCATCATTTTTATTCTTTACTCTCTTCTTTGTTTTTTTACATGATGCACAACTCTCATTTATTGTGCAATAATCTAATTTGTAACATGTATTTGTTACGTATTTTGATGCATTTTTATTCTTTAGAAAACATTTCTGTCTGAATTTTGGCGGCCTTGGAACGGATTAGGGCATTTACATGGAAAACGGGTCTCTACTTCCAAAATTTTCTAGTTAAGAAATTTCTTCCGGAACCAATTAATTTCTTACGTAGAGGTACCACTGTATCGGATCGGGACACCCCTAACAGTTCGTAATCTATTTGTGCTGTTTCCCAGGTGAGCTCTCAATGGAGAAGGTGAAGGTGAAGAGATACGTGTCAGGGAAACGTCCAGACTATGCACCGATGGAGTCATCCGATGAGGAAGAGGAGGATTTCCAGTTTGTCAAAAAGGGAAAGGAAGTGGAGCCTGAGATGGAACAGGAGGAAGAGGATGTGTCTGACCCACGTCTAAAGCGTTTGCTCAACCGCATCCCTGAGGACGTTGAGGATAGGTATCATCTATCTCCTAGCTTTTGACATTCTGAGCTCCTCAGAATGATGTCGTGCACATGGAATTTTGACCTCTTTGTTTCCACCTTTGCTCAGGCTCGCCAGGCATCGACAGATTGTAGAGCCTGAAGTTGTTGCTGAGAGCAGCGAAGACTCTGATGAAGGGACGTGGCATCCCCAACCTGAGGAGAGCAGCGAGGATGAAGAAGAGGAAGAGGAAGAAGTTGACGATGAGGTTCACATCTCAATTGAATTTTATACAATTTTACGTTGGCATAACTGCAATACATTCTTATTTTCATTACAGAGGTTGTCCTTTTACTAGTCAACCCACCAGTGTAATATCGGCATAAGCCTATAGGAATGTAGCCCAATTTTGAGCCGACAAACATGTTGCACACAAACATATTGTCTCATATTGAGTTGTCTTGACACGTCGTAGCCCCATGTAGTATGACATATTCAGCGATTGGTCGTAAGGCGTCCGGGACGCTTCACGACCACGACGACTAAAATTTTGGCACGTGATTATCAAAACAACACAAAAAGAAAAACGATTGGACCCCACATTAGCAAGCACCAGGCACAACCCCACTAATATCAACAGCAGTATAAGTCCTACTTGGAAATAAGAATGACTTTACTATAGTGTTGGTGTAGATTAGTGATAGAGTACGCTGCAGGCCGACTTTCATGAAAATTTGGTGCCGTTGCAGGAACAGCTCCACTGTAAACCGAAGACGCCTTTTTAAAATGTCAGCATTAAACCCCGCCCCCACGCCTCAAATATTTTTGTGCAGGAAATTGAGAGGCGTCGAGCAATGATGCGGCAACGGGCTTTGGAACGCAAGACTGAAGAGATGGAGATCCTGGAGGTGGAGGAGGAAGGCAAATCTGGGGAGGAATCAGAGTCAGAGTCTGAGTATGAAGAATATACAGATAGCGAAGATGAAGCCGAGCCCAGACTCAAACCAGTCTTCATCCGCAAGTAAGAGCTGCTTCAAACATGGGTGATGACTTTGTGCCACATTCTCTGCAATGGGAACCTTGTTGTACATTTAAGACAATCCCCGCTGGCTTTCAAGCCAGAACTGTGTGATTGTTATTTATTTAGTGTCTTGGTGAAGTCTGATGTCATCCTACCAATTCTATCAGGTTTATTAGCTTCCCAAATGAATTTGGTGTGCCCTGAATGTGTTTGAATCTTAGAAAAGACAGAGTGACAGTGGCAGAGCGGGAGGCAGAGCAGCAAAAGCAAAGAGAACTGGAGGCTGAAGCCAAGAGGCAGCAGGAGGAGCGACGACGCTACACACTGAAGATAGTAGAAGATGAGGCCAAGAAGGAGTTTGAGGAGAATCGGCGCACCCTGGCCGGTCTGGAAGCCCTCGACACAGATGGCGAGAATGAGGAGGAGGAGTACGAAGCCTGGAAAGTCCGTGAACTGAAACGAATTAAGAAGGACAGAGAAGCTAGAGAAGCGTGAGTAGAGTCGAACCTGACCTTTTATTTCGAAACATGATGGAAAGCCTTTGGCTTTTTTGTGAAGAATATTGCAACAACATTCCAACTTGTTTCATTGTGAAACACTGCTTGAATACCGGTTATTCCGCCTTGACCAATTTGGTAGTGTAAATTGTTTGTGTTGGCAGGATGGAGAAGGAAAAGGCAGACATTGAGAGATTCAGGAATATGAAGGATGAGGAGCGCAGGACTGAGCTCCGCAACAATGGCAAAGTCATCACCAACAAAGCATCCAAGGGCAAATACAAGTTCCTTCAGAAGTACTACCACAGAGGAGCCTTTTTCTTGGTGAGTTGCTCCATCGGTGCATTGTGGGACATGCCCTTTGTAGTCTCTGCAATCTGGTGTGTGGCATAAGAGTTGATTTTTGTTCACCTTGTGGGCCACATCAGTGTTTGACTTTTGAACAGAAATGGCAGATAGCAGAACAATACTCAGACACGTATCTTCTAATTCTCATCTTATTGCATTGTGAGTACCGTACTCCATGCATGCATGGCACCACACCACCTCGAATAGGGTTAGGCTCATATCATCATCTACACACAACATCTCGTTGTATTCATTACTTTTTTTAAAAAAATGCTATTATTTTGGGACATATTTTTCCTTTTTTTCAAATTCATGTGAAGCATTCAGTGAATTTCTATTGTCGTACCAACACAGATTTTCGACAAATGGCGCGAAATATGATCCCTGAGGTCCCAGGTTAGCCTAATAAGCCCCAAGACTTGTGAAAATAAAAATAGAATAACAAAGATCAAATAATTACGGTAGAAAGATAATGGAAATGCTTATTCACAGCTTCGCTTGCAAATTTGCAAAGCATCAGAATGAAGATGCAGGAGCCTTGAATTTGCAAGGTCATTTTGTGCTTGAGTGTTCAAGAAGAATGTGTTCAAATTGTAGGGATAAACAGGCATGAGGCTAAAATGGTAGCTTTGAGTAGTGGAATAAATACAAACTTTTGAAATCAATGATGAGATGTTTTTATTCAACTTGATTTCAATATCAATCAAAATAATCAGGATTATTATTTGTCCCATCATCGCCCAGCCCTATGAAGGAGACAGACTTGCAAAGGACAAAACCCTTCTTGCCCCTTGCTTGAAGTAAACAGTACGAGATTGTCCAAGTAAATGGGATTTGTTTTGCAGGACGAGGAGGACGAAGTGTACAAGCGAGACTTCAGTGCACCTACGCTGGAGGATCATTTCAACAAAACCATCCTGCCCAAAGTCATGCAGGTCAGCGGCAACATCTATTTCCTTCATCTAGTTGAAAAGTGGGATATGATGCAGCGAGTATGTCACTGCAGAAAAAACAAAAACAAAAGCAAACTACTATACTTAAGTCAAGACTGGCAATTTTGGACTTGGTTGTCTGGAAAGAGTACACGACTACATTGTGTTGCTGTAACAATGTTGGGTCACGTGTAGTGAGATGTTTCCTCTCTTTTGACGCATTTTTACTCCCAATCAGGTTAAAAATTTTGGGCGGTCCGGACGTACCAAGTATACTCACCTGGTGGATCAGGACACCACGTCGTTTGACTCTGCTTGGGCTCAGGAAAGTGCTCAGAACAACAAGTTCTTTAAGCAGAAGGCAGCAGGAGTAAGAGACGTGTTTGACAGGCCCACGGTGAAGAGGAAGAAGACATAAAACGTGTGCGCTTTGGTGCACTTGGCCCTTGCCTGGACTGTACTTTGTAAAAGAAAACCAATTCGGTTTGGATTGGTTCAGTCCATCAAAAGACTGAAGACTTGTAAGATGCGTTTGGACAACCGACGCGACCTTTGGCTTCCCTGTATTTTGACCAATAAGCAAATGAAATACACAACTGTCAATCCTGTTGGGGCATCAACAACAAAACCGATTCGTCATGACTCAATAGCTCTTTGAAAATTGGGCAAGCTGTACAGCAATTTTGTACATATTTACACCGGTATGACTTTGAGTTGACAGATTTGTGATTTGTTTTTCATTGTTCTTTCATATTTGTGAAAAGTAGATTTTTTTTCTTTGTATAAATAAAAACCTGTATTTTCACAATTTTAAAGAAACAAAGGTGCAGCAGAAATCAAAACAAGCACACACAGACAATAGGTCTTCAAAATATTTTATTGTGAAAACTTTTCCCCCCCGATCATCACATTGAATTTGAGGAATTCAATCCTACTGAAACTGGTCTGAACAAAAGCGATGAAAGAGTCCTGTGCATACATGCGCGTGTTCAGCTGGTTAGAGCCACAAGAGCTTCCACCACATTGCCCATGTGTTCCCTCAGACTGCGCTCTGCTGCGAACCTCGAAATTTCCATCTCTGACATCTGTGTCACAAACATGATTGCCAAACACGTTAAGGAAAAAACATTTGGAAACTCAAACTGTCACTCCCCAAATCCGCCTGTGTTAAAAAAAAAAAAAAAATTGTTTTTTTGCTCTTCAAATTTTAAATGTTCAACAACACCCAAGTGCTTTATGAAATGTTTATTCCTATACCCATTGGGTTACAGTTAGAAGTTAACAACCATGTCATCTTTAGAGCACAAACACTCTCGTTTGTGTCATTGCTTGACATTTGATTGGAGGTGTCCATCCTATATTCCTAAAGTAGTTTGGAAGAACTTTTCATCCCCTACTTGTACTGGGAAAATGTCACCAAAATCTTTAACACCCCAAACAGAACTGCTGGTGTCACTTAGGCTCCTACTATTAACCCAAGTTATATATTCTAATTCATGACATTTTCATGTGCATTAGATAAGATACAGCCACTTCTAAACTAAAACGTGAATAGATTTGGAATTTCAGAAATACGTAAAAACTTACAATTAACTCCACGTCCTCTTTCTTGATAGTGACTTTGGCCAACTCTTTTTCTCTGAAAGAATAAACAAGACAATAATATCAATTTATGTTTTCGCCGCAAGATTCAGAGCTATCAGTTTAATAAAAATAAAATGAAGAACATTTACATAAGGAATAAACTGTCATTACTAGAAGGACACAATACAATTAGCACAATGCATCACTGCCACCTTATCCTAAGCATCAACATCTACGTCAGTGGTTCTTAACTTGGGTTCGATCGAACACTAGGGGTTCAGTGAATCTGTCTCATGGGTTCGATGGAGCCTCTGCCATGGAGGTTAAGACCATCACTTGGCCATCACTGGCTGCAGATTACATTACATTGCTTGTCCAGTCAGTGCTTGTCCAGTCACACGTTATATTCAACGTGTGACTGGAGTGATATGTCGTTCAATTAAAAAAATAAACAAACAAAAAAAACAAACAAACATATCCCTTTAAATTTTATTTACTTTTTTTCTGTTTTTAATAAATGCGTTTTTTTTAATATCATGAATTTGTAAAAATATATATGTATTTATTTTTCACTAATGAAGGGTTCGATGAATGTGCATCTTAACTGGTTGGGTTTGGTACCTCTAACAAGCTTACGAACCACTGATCTAAGTGCTTGTGTAATGTGTCCGATGGACATGATCTTTGAAATTAAGTTATACACATCATTAATCTTTGTTTTTTTTTTTTTATTTACTAAAATGATGCAAAGGATGTTGTTGAATTTTATATTCAGACCTTACCTCTCTTGTTTGGCTTTCTGTTCTCGTGACCTTCTGTCTCCGATTACTGACATGGCCTGGGGATAAAAAAAATATCTTAAATACGCGCAATAAAAAATGGACATTTTCCGCTGACAAACAAGCGCCACGGTTCTGAAATGGGTTGACCACTTCACATTTGGAGTGGGTCATACCGCCATAAATAAGCACGTTTTAGAATGCAGTACAACTGTACAGTATATTGAATCCAGACACACTTTATGGACATGTTCAATGGTGTATGAAAGGCTGGTACAATGTTATGTTCAATGTATACGACGCGTTTACCCCATTGTGTTAGCAGTGATTTTGTCACAAGAAATAGTTTTAAAAAAAACTACAATAAAAGCTGTAGAAAGCTGTTTTCAAACCCGTAACGGGAACGACTAAAGAAGACGCACCTTCGGGGCGGCCGCTCTACCCAGCACGCCACAAGCTGGCACGAGTTAACGGGCGCAGACTTTTTTCAATGTATATGACACTTTTATTCCACATGGTTAGCAACGGTTTTGTTACAAGAACAATATCACCATAAATTGTTGTGCATTTTGGTCACAGCACCGCGACAATGTAGTCACCAGTGGCCGCATGCTTGTTAACATCCGTCAACAGCAGCAAGTTATCTTACCGTTTGTAAATCGGAACTAGATATTTCTTTCTCCTCCGCATAATCAGTGACCCTCTCCAAATCGGCGGCACCGCTGTCATGTTTACGAGGCTTTTCTGCCGGCTTCCCAGTGCAGTTTTCGTCGGCTTCCAGGTCCAAATCCACATCTCCCTCGGTCGCCATTTTTGCAAGGAGCGAGGCGGTGTTATTCTTCTTCATTGGTGTCTAAAGGCGTTTGGCTTCGATTTCTTTGCGTTACCGCCACCTGTCGATTCTTTTACACTCCACACTACCTCTGTGAACGAGCCGCTGTTTCGGTGCTCTCGACAGGTGGTTTCATTTAATTCATCCTCTTTTTTGTCACTATTGGTTCCATAAAATTTGTCACAAAAGCATCCTAGGGTTATATTAGTTTGGGATTTTTCTTTGACCTTGAATTCTTATTTTGTTTTGACTTTTTTTGAAATTATCAATTCACGTTGTTTGAGAGCGGGTCTGTCACGTTTTTATTAGTTAGTATTATTTTTATTTTTTAATAATTGACGTATTTGTGGAGTGCGCGATTAAAAAAAGTCACAAAATGTAATAATGTAAACTACAGTTCCTAAATGACTGCTTACCTTTTTTTCCATACAGTCGTACAGACAAATCAAAATACCTGTATATTTAAAAGAAACCCCAAAAGTACATGTGTGATATTTATTGAAAAAGATGAATACGAAGGACATTTTTGCTATATATTTATTTATTTATTTTAGTTAGTTTGATAGAAAACACAATGTAGTTTAAGTTAGTTATAACCGACTGGTCAGGAGGGCCAGCTCCGACCTGGGCTGCTCCCTGGACACTCTGGAGGAGGTGGGCAACAGGAGGATGCTAGCCAAGCTAAAAGTTCCGATGGACAGACCCTCCCACCCCTCCAGATCACGCTGACAGCACTGGGCAGCTCCTTCAGGCAGAGACTGATACATCCGCGCTGCAAGAAGGAGAGGTACCGTCGCTCGTTCCTGCCGACTGCTGTCAGGCTATTGAATAGACAGACCTGAAAATCTGGACTCACCCCCACTCACCCATTTTTAATATGTTTATATCTATATTTTATCATTTATATTTAGCATATACTTTTTGTTCTTCTACTTCTCCCTTTCAAAATTTTGCTGCTGTAAATTGGGAATTTCTCCACTGTGAGACAAATAAAGGTTTTCTGATCTTCATTTTTTCAGGACTCCTTTTTAATTATATTTTATTACCAAATAAAAAAAAATAGTTTTAGTTATTTCATTAGTTTTCGTGAACATATTACGACCTTGGTCCATCCCAACATAATCCATCTCTAAATATAACCACCATGGTCATTCCAAAATTCTAGAAATCATAGATGTTACTCAAAAATGCAAACTGGTCATATTACCTTAGCTGAAGCAGTTTAGATAAAATACATCGTACTAATTAGAAATGTGGCGGCCAAGTAGCCGAGTGGTTAGCACGTGACCTCACACTGCACAGGTACCAGGTTCGATCCCAGCTCCGGCATTCCCGTGTACAGTTTGCATGTTCTCCCCGTGCATGCGTGGGTTTTCTCCGGGTACTCCGGTTTCTTCCCACGTTCCCAAAACATGCATGGCAGGCTGATTGAACACTCTAAATTGTCACTAGGTGTGACTGTGAGCGTGGATGGTTGTTTGTCTGTGTGTCCTGCAATTGGCTGGCAACCGGTTCAGGGTGTCCCCCGCCTACTGCCCAAAGGCAGCTGGGATAGACTCCAGCACGCCCTGCGACCTTTGTAAGGATAAAGTGGTTCAGAAAATTGATGGATGGATGGATGGATGGATAATTAGAAATGCTTTGTGTGAATTATTGTGTGCAATGTGCAGATAGCTGCAGACATGTTTTACTCATCGAACTGGGCTTGCTATGACCAATTAATCAGAGGATGGAAAAATGGTGAATGCCTTTCTGGCTTGTATGGATGAATTTGAAATGTGATTGGTTCGAGAAACAGTTCTGTTGCTATTTTTAGTTGTAATTAACTTAAATCCTTGATTGTGAAAGCCCTGGGCAGATGAGATTTACATCGTGACGCATAGAAGCCGAAATCTGAAAATGCCAACATCCACATACGGCACTGGAAGCACTGCAGCCAAGAGAAACACCGCAAAATGCAAAAAATAGATGGGTAAGGACAAATGAGTGTGATTTAATGAAACAAGTATTAGAATTTAGATCATAAATGTCAGTCTGTTGTTTTGGCCAGCACAGAAGGCCTTGGTGGCCCTGATGGTTTGCCACTTGTTCATGATTCGTTTGCATCTTCTGGTGTAGCCTGCGTACTTTTTTCCATGAAATCTTCTGTAAACAGTTGATTGATTACTAACGTCACTCCTGCTCTCAGGAAGTTGACTGTCTGTCTGTCCACATCACGCCCCTCCTTCTGGGATTCCTTATATACTTTAACTTAAATGGTTCCTTTTGTTGCTGGTGGAGCTCTGTAGCTAAGACTAGTTTGAATGTAAAAAGAAATATAAATAAAATGTACTAGCGGCTTTTATTGTGATTTGTGCAAACTTGAAATCAACTAAAAGTTGACGAATGTAAGACAATAATTGCATTATGCAGACTTTCAGTAGTCCGGATTACCTGCTCACTTCATGTATGTTGATCTTTTTCTGTCTATTATAAGAGGTTTATGTGACTTTTAATAGAAATAACGCCTCAACCACCGTGGCTTTCTCCAGACATTTCCTGCTCTTTTGTGTGTGTACACTTTTGAGTGCACGCAGCATAATCAGATTAAGAAAGAATAAAACGGCTTCCGAGGAAGACTAAAAATCCCGTCAGTGCCGTTGGGATTCAGTACTTCATCCTTGAGGAAATGTATGTATCTGTTTACAACTGGAAGGATGGAAATGTGGCCAGTGAAACGATGCCTTGATCACACCAACCTTTTTATTCTTCTTTATGAGTGACTAAAACTGTGGATTTTGGAGGGTCGGCTCACGTCAGGCATCAGAGACTCAATGTCAGGTTGCGTCATACGAGCACAGGTAAGATTTGTTTTGTGGTCTTCCTAGAAGGTGTGGATGGAAAGATTAAGCTCAGTGGGACTGAACAATTATGCGAATAAACTTTATGTATTATTTAGTTGGTGTTTTGCCCTGTGAAGACCGGTTGATCATTGCTCAATATGCCGTGTTTGCAATCTTGCACCAAAAAATGTGTCTTTTTCCAAACCCACTCTCTGGAAACACAAATTAGGGTTAAATCCTGGTCAGGGGCGACCAGGGAAAATGTGGCTTGGTTTAGGAAGGGCAGCTGGTGATCCAAGTGACGTGCTCTGGCAACACCTGACAGGGGTAAATTGCCTTTTCCTGTTAAAAAATTTGCGTTATTTAAAAAAAAAAGTAACCCATTTATTTGTAGCTTTAACTCATTAGTATGGGTACTTTTTATCCCTTGTTGGATCAAAATCTTGACCCAATGTACTTGATCAAATCCTCAAACAAATGCGGTGTGTATAAATAACCCAGCATTAACTCTGTCCCTTTTTGACCCAGCGCTGGGTTAGCGATTTCACCCTGTTTGACGCAGCAGTTTTAAGAGTGTAACGTCCTCAAATACACCACAGTTAGATGTACAGTGGGACTTCTCCTTACGAATGTCTATTCATATGAAATGTTCTAGTTACAAAACGTCTCAACAGCCTGTTGTTACGAAAGAAATTTCATAATACGAAAGGTAAAAATACAGGATGGCCTGCTCCTCGCAGCTCTGAGTTTTCTGAACGCAACATACCTATAGATGCTCTGCTACTGACTATTACTGAGCATCATCCTGGCATTCCATTGGCTAAGAGGGACTGCTACCAAATGTGTCATTTTGGGGTGATCGATAGATGTGTGTCTATGCAGCGTCCTTGTCATTCGCCCCTCAGGCTATGAGGTGTTCAGATAGTTTTACGTAAATGTGAATCACGCAGAAAAGTGTTCACCAGTGGGGCGATTGCTCGCTATGCTGATGTTTGCCTTGGACATTTTCGAAGGATTGTTAAAAGCGGACAAAAGCGAATGTCCTTGGATCAGTTCTTTTCAAAACGCCAGGCAAAAAACACTTCGGAGAAAGAACATGGACTCAAGAGGGCAGAAAACGACAAGGACACAGTTAAAAGTTAAATGACCATCATTTTTATTCTTTACTCTGTTCTGTGTGGGTTTTTTTTTAACATTATGCACAATTCTCATTCATTGTGCAATAATCTAATTGTAACATGTATTTGTTACATATTATGATGTATGTTAATGATTTAGGAAACATTTATGTCTGAATTTGGGGGGGGGGGGCGTGGAATGTACCAGGGCATTTACATGGAAAACACATCTCTTCGTACAAAATTTTCTAGTTTACAAATTTCTTCCAGAACTATTTAATTTCATAAGTAGAGGTACCTCTGTATACATACAGTGGATTGCTGTACCTGGTCACAAGAAAATTGCTGTAATACACCCCTATTTGCTTTGTGTTACAACAGAGACACCATTGACTGACTGATGCACCCATATGTGCGAAACTAAAATGGGGTATACCGTAGTTGCAGTCCAGTCGTGCCTTATTTTGTTGTTCAGCAGCAACCTTATACAAGCTTACCTCGAATACAGTATAAACAAACCCATTGAACAGATACGTCGCAAACATGAAACATTGCTCTTTCCTTGATGAATACCCATTCTCTCATCAGTGTGATTTCTTTGCATTCCGTCATGTCACTCCGATACAGTAAACGGATTATGTTTCTATGTCAAACCACCTGTTTACAGCTCTCAGCTCGAATGATACAGTTACAATGAGCGGAAACCGTGTCAATGGGACTAATACTAGTTATATTCTGATGACAAATGGTTGATGAATGGATTGTTTCTCTGGCCAAAGCTTGGACTTGAGCCAATAGTTATTGCCGAGTTCTATTGAAACCATAGATTGAACAATGATTTGCGGCTTCTAATTTGCTTTTGTTTGTCCTCACTGGCACTTCCCCCTTTCCCACAAGGCAGAAGAAGCAATTATCGGACAGTGAAAGGGGCCCCCAGGAATGCTGAAGCATGAGTGGGTGATTGGATTTTTCGGAGCAACATGTAGTTGTCACTGGGACAAAATAATTTACAACCGTTCTTGGTGGAGTGAGCCACCCTGTTCCGTAGATACAGTATTAGGTGAAGTATTGAACGGGGTCCGATAGTTTGCTTCAAATAAATAATGTGGCAAATAGAGTAAAACTACAACAATTTAACATCCTTGTCATAGCTAGCTCGCTAATTGCTGTAGATGACGATTTATTTTCATACATTCACATTCATTCTCATGGAATCTGGATCTGTAGCCTACGTTGGATCAGACATTCTTCCTATTTCTGCATGAAATGTTAAATCTGCGGTCTTAAATGACTAAGACCGCAGATTATTTATCCTGATTCTATGTTATTAACATAGTTCATATAAAAAAGGGGAAAAAGAACATATGTCTAGTCAGGATGTGCCTCAGGAGTGCAGGTGACTTGGAGGAAAGTTTGGAGAAATGTTAAATATCCTGGAATTAATTGTCTCTGAAATCAGTCCCGCAAGAATAATATTTTTTCAAATTCTTTTCGTGCGCTTGTCTAGTGAACCCACTGATAAGTCTATAACAATTAAGGTAATTGCTTAAAAATGAATTAATGGATATTCTTGATGTCCTAGTGGACGTGCCATTTCCTTCTCAGCAGCCAGTTTGGTGGGAGTATGTAAGACTTTTCACCTTCTGTGTTTGCTAGTCTAATCTTCTTAGCTGAGTGTGGCCTCTCCTTTGTTCCATAGTTCCTGGAAAGTAAGTAAGTTGGCATGGATTCTGTACCCTTGCTTAATACCACTGAAAGCAATTGGTTATTGAACAGCCATATGAGTGTTCACTTCCTTTGCAACACTAAAAGTGTCATTCTACACATTTATTATGGTACATACACAATGACTTCCATGACTCATTTTCAAGTCAACGAGTATCAAAGCCCATCAAGGATGAAATTAAGAAACAACATAAATCATTCACAGAGGTGTCAAATCCAGGTCCAGAGAGTAAAAACCATGCCACAGTTTGGCTTTAGCCACAGATGCTTCTACTCAACTGACAGGTAAACAAGTTCAGTGAGGTGGTCATTCATTTGCCTGAAAATGTCTCTTTGAGGGAGTCATTCTGCACTTACGCCTAACTGGGATGTAACAGTGGGACTAATTTCAAATGATTACCAACTGATATTGCCCAGGACATGACCAGTTGGGCTTTGTGCCACAAACACACAGAGACCCTCTGCCTCCACGAGTTAAAATGCTGTTAATATCTTAATGGATATTCATTTTTTTTCCCCTTCCACACTTTGGGCTCCGCTTAGGCAAGTAGAAGGAAGCAGCCAGCACAGCGCACACTTGCCAGCAAGAGCCAACAAGCAATGCAGTGACCTGTGAGATCCAGCCTACTGTGAATCATACACCGGTCTGCGAGCTGACACGGTCCGAACACGAACCAAGTAGAGTGTGGATCCCAAAAATGCAGACTCGGATAAACCACGTAACAAAAACGTATCTATTTATAGAAAAATAAAGTACCAACAAACGATAAACAGAAATCGCTGGCAGCATCAAGCCAGGAAAACCAGATATGAACAGAGAAAGCGCTTGCAAACTGCAAGTCAAATTTGACAACCGAAAGTATTCAAAACAAAATGGCAAGAATCCAAACACACGAAACTTAAAGTAGTCCAAAATGACTTGAGAACCAAAATACATACTAAACAAGAATCTAGCGAAACAAGAGCGACTGTAAACATGAGCCAGAGGTCTATAAAATATCACTTGAGCATAAACAGCAAACAAGGGCAATAATCCGACAAAAGGCAAAGGAGCCAGGAAGTCCTTAAATATTTGCCTGGGCTGGATTGGAACAAAACAAAGGTGCACTGCTGAAGAGGCATGCCCTCCACTGCAGCTGGTGCTAAAACAAACAAAAAAAATACATAGACAGAGCAAAACCATGACACGAGCAAGATGACAAAAGGTAGCCAGCAAAAGCCTCCATAGTTGCAAAGCTCAGGAGGTCATCATGATAACACCAATGAACCAGCAGCATATCGAGGGCTTGAGGGCTGGCCCGCTGGCATGAGACAGAGACAACTGCTAAAAACAACCTGATTTCAGCAAGAGGTGTGTACAGTTTGCTATAATAATTTATTTAATTGCTTGGGACAGTTTGACGAAAGCATGTTTGCCGCTTACCTGTGACCAGGGACATGCAGTGCGTGGCTATGGGTTTCACTTGATGGAAAAGGTGCCCTTTTGCCCCCCAAGATTATTATTAATTATTATTATTATTATTATTATTATTACTATTTTATTTAGCATGTTTTTGATTGTGAAAGTCTGTCAGTGGCCTTGTAACAGTACAGTCAACCCCCACATACTTGCTGTTTGGCACCCACGGACTAACATGTTTTTGTTTTCAAAACTTGTTTCAATTGTTTTTTTGGGGGGAGTTTGTAAAAAAAAAAAAGTTTAAAAAATGTCAATGCTTTTCAATGGGTGTCATTTATATATACAGTATTGATGCAGCTCACAGCTGTTTGAAACAACACTCTTGTCTTCTTTAAGCCTTCAATGAGTGTAACATAGTTTAGCAACAGAGCGCTGTCTGCAATGGTGAAGGTTATCCTCACTGAAAGGAGGACTAAACGACAGGATTATCCAGACGCTCTGCCCTGCACACTAACCCAAATCTAATCTGACTCTCTCTTCTTGCACTCAGCGCTTTTAAACGGCGAGCAGACACATTGTTTCGTTTCACATCACATTCACATCACAGAAAGCAACTTGATACGTAGTTGATTTATTTTGACACTTTAAAAAAAGTGTGATCATTGGGATGCTCTATTGAAACTTTTTATTGCTGTCAGCACGGTTTGTGCCAAACAAAACCTACAGTACTAAGACTAAAGTAGGCTATTCATTAAATGGGATAAGATTTTTTTTTTTAAAAGTGCCTTTATAAATTAACTTATAAATCCATGAACAATGACAAGTATGGTCTGTGTGTACACAGCAGTACACAACAACACTGTATGGAAGTGTTAATACAGTCATAATGGTCGATCCCGTTAAAGCTAAATTCCATAAAATTTTCAATGTAAAAATCTGACTTCAATCACACTGTTTTCAAAAGCAAAAAGAGCACACTGGTCAGCAACAAATTATAATCAGAGATGGAGACTGTATGTGTCCCTAATTGTATGTTTGACGCTGATTTCAAAAATGCCTTTACTTTTTTTCCCCGAGCACATCAAGGTTTGAGATCTTTTCATTTTTAGTTTTTAAGTTTGACCTATAAAACTTGCGCAATATGGATTCTACCATGTGTTATAATTTATAGCTGTGGCATTTCAGAAAAACAAAACAAAAATACATTCATGTCATGTGCTCAAGAAAACAACGAGGACAGATTCAGAATCAGTCTTTTAAAAAAAAAAAAAAAACATCTGAAAATGAACTTGCATTTCTGATTAAAAACATTTGTTAACATTTATTGACCAGTGTAATGAACAAGTCATTACCGAGTAGGGTCCCATATAGTCATTGGCCTATTTCGCAAATACCCGGACTCATCCGTTCCTTCATTGTTCATTCCATGAAGACAGATCTCTGCTTCCGTGTTTGTTTGTGAGTGGTAATGCACATGATAACTCGTGGGATTATGGGTGCATCCTCTTCATCTGAGCGACATTGCACCGTACACTACTCTGACAGTGGCTGAGTCCAAATTCACAGGCTGGGTCCCCAGAAGGCCGCACATTTGGTCACATGAAGCCTGTTCCGGTGCGGTCCAACTACACGTGGTGTCCAAATTCATATTAAGCCTGTCCAAACTTGCCACGCTTTAATACGGAAGCTGTATAAGGAGGCGTCTTTCAAGGTATCGAAGTGTCTTTTTAGAATTTGGAAACCGCACCTGCCGTCGAGTTGCGGCAGAAGTGACATCATGCGGCCGAAAATGTGGCCTTCAGAGGACGCAGCCTGTCAATTTGGACACGGGGCGTATGTGTGTTCGGTGAGGCAGAATGTGCTCCATTAATTTCCGAATACAGCCTATGGTCGAAACCAATCACCTACTTCCAGTTGTGCTACTTGACACTCTGACGCAGTCTTTACCCAGTCTGAGCGCCTGTTGCGCGCAATGGCACTTGATTTTTGGTACACTCTGTATTTCCAAACTGCAAATTTGAACAGCGCACTGATTTTCCGAACAATCGGAGGGAACCAGTGCATGCTCTGAGTGTATTTCTGAATGCGTGCTCAGTCCTGTGTGGCGAACTCACAAAGGTTGGAGGCTGCCAGCCGTTACCATTTTAAAATGAGGTAGGGTCATTTCATTTCGAAAAAAAGTGAAGTATTTACAATCCCCTTGTTCCGTTTGGCTGCCAGAGGGAGGGAAGGTGGGGGGAAGGGAAGCGAGGGACAGATGGGATTGACACATGGTCCCGGTCAGCTTCCCGTTCTCACCCCCTCCCGCTCAGATTCTGTCTAATCTGACCGGGTAGAATCGGGTGAGAGAATGGGGGAGGGCTCTGGCCATTCGCCTCCACCTCTCTCTCTTTTCTGGCAGCACCCAACAGAGCCTCAGAGCCAAAGCACGCAGGATGTGGGGGGGAAAAAAAGGGGACTTCTTCCTCAGTGAGGCTGTCCTGAGGGAGCTGACGTGATCTGAAGTGGCACTCATGCTGAGGTTTTCACTTGCGGAGAATGCAGCCCAACGAGAGTTATTGCTAATCCATCACAAGGAGAGCGCAGGCACAACCTGCTGCAGGACTCAGCTGCACATTTGCTTTCTTTCTTTCTTTCTTTTTTAATTTATTTATTTTTGATTATGATTTCCTATGAAGAGCTTCGGCCTGTTGTAACTTCTGGCTTTTTTAAGGATGTGACAGTGCGAACTTTGGAGACACTCTGAAGAAAATCAGTTTCGGGGTGGAAATTCATGGCCAAATGCAGAGTCGTAGTGGGTGACCAAAAACAGTTCGGTGGCACAATGTCCGCCAACCAGGGCATGAACCGTCGCAGTGTCTACAATTACTTCCTCAACATGGTGGCCTATCAGGTGAGAGCTGGCGAGAAGCAGCAAATGCTGGGAGTGAATATAGCTGAAGTTTGATCAAGGGCAGAATGTGATGCAGTCACGGTTTTGGATGAACTTTCTAAACGACTTATATGGTTTGTCCAAGAACTGTAATAATTTCCATCAAAATACGAAACCGGTCATTTTTACTGTATATTTTTACAATAATGTAAAGCACTAAAAGTAGCGTTGGTGGTGACAATACTTAATTGGAATTATTACAAATGCTTGATGTCATAACTATTAAACATAGACAGATGAATTTTTCTATATTGAACTAGGCATGTAGATTCAAACCCAGATCCTCTTGTGAGGCAAACACGCTCACCTCATGTTCAACTGGAGCCCCCTTTGAGCAACTCATTTGTCCAGATTTGTTGCAGATTTTCATGATCAAACCATGATGGGCTCATTTGAGGTGGTTCAATAAACAAGGTCTTCCTGGGGCTTGTTACATTACAAGACTCAAAAGTCAAATTCATCTTTTTACAAGCCATTTTTTAGGGTTTCACTATTGATTTCATTGTTGTGGTGACTGTCATAAGCTCATTATTCTGATAAGGGAAATTTAAATATTTCAGCAGGTTGAAGCCAATTGTTAACAATTAGGGCCTGGTTTTGGTAGACAAGTGCCTGTGTGCTTGGCGTAAAAACAGGCACAATTTCAGGTTCGTGCCGTGGGAAGGGTGGTCAACCGTATTTTGGGACCGTGAGCCGCCTCACTGGGCGTTTCGGTGCACAGCCCCCGACGCATCTGGCAACTCGGTGACAGGAAGTAGACTGCACTTGGCGTAAAAACGGGCGCATGTTCATTTTTATGCGGTGAAAAATCATGTGTTTGTGAATTTGGTAGACTGCACTGCAGGTCTCTCGTCATTCCAGGATGTTTTGTGTTTGACACAAGTCAAGTTTACAAATGGGTGCTCAGTAGAATGCTTTAAGTGCCTGCTGTATTATTATATTTCATTAGGGTTGTCAAAAATAAAACCCCGTTTTTGTGGGTGCATAGGTTTTATATTAATATATTGGTGAAAAATTGAGAATTTCATGGCAAAATTCACAACAGTAAAACGGTCATGACATTAAAAAAAAAAAAGTTCAAATGATTTCCATCCATCCATCCATCCATTTTCTGATTTGCTTTATCCTCACAAGGGTCGCGGGGCATGCTGGAGCCGATCCCAGCTGTCTTCGGGCAGTAGTGCTGGCGACACCCTGAACCAGTTGCCAGCCAATCGCAGAGCACAACCATACACGCTCACACTCACACGTAGGGACAATTTGGAGTGTTCAATCAGCCTGCCATGCATGTTTTGGGAATGTGGGAAGAAACCGGAGTACCCGGAGAAAACCCAAGTATGCATGGGGAGAACATGCAAACTCCACAAAGGAAGCTGGGATCGCACCCGGTACCTCTGCACTGTGAGGTCGATGCGCTAACCACTGTACCGCCCTCATTTGAACCATTTTAAATCATGCAATGTTGTTGTTTTTAAATGTATTTATTGATTTAAGAATTGGAATTGAGAACCATGAGCAACCGGAATCGGAGTGTTTTTCTACTTCCGCAATGTCGAGCCTGATTACCTCACAGTAATAACGTTTGTTGGGCTTTGATATGATTTTCTGATGAAGGATGATTTCATCCGATTGGGAGAGCTTGCTGCTTCAGAGAAAACCAAAAAAGACCATTTTGTCTGAGTTACCAAACACTGCGTGTTCAAGTTGATATTATACCTTATACTGATATCGTACTTATACTGGTAGACAACTGCACACCAAGTTCAAATGATTTCCATCCATCCATCCATCCATTTTCTGATTTGCTTTATCCTCACAAGGGTCGCGGGGCATGCTGGAGCCGATCCCAGCTGTCTTCGGGCAGTAGTGCTGGCGACACCCTGAACCAGTTGCCAGCCAATCGCAGAGCACAACCATACACGCTCACACTCACACGTAGGGACAATTTGGAGTGTTCAATCAGCCTGCCATGCATGTTTTGGGAATGTGGGAAGAAACCGGAGTACCCGGAGAAAACCCAAGTATGCATGGGGAGAACATGCAAACTCCACAAAGGAAGCTGGGATCGCACCCGGTACCTCTGCACTGTGAGGTCGATGCGCTAACCACTGTACCGCCCTCATTTGAACCATTTTAAATCATGCAATGTTGTTGTTTTTAAATGTATTTATTGATTTAAGAATTGGAATTGAGAACCATGAGCAACCGGAATCGGAGTGTTTTTCTACTTCCGCAATGTCGAGCCTGATTACCTCACAGTAATAACGTTTGTTGGGCTTTGATATGATTTTCTGATGAAGGATGATTTCATCCGATTGGGAGAGCTTGCTGCTTCAGAGAAAACCAAAAAAGACCATTTTGTCTGAGTTACCAAACACTGCGTGTTCAAGTTGATATTATACCTTATACTGATATCGTACTTATACTGGTAGACAACTGCACACCACCATCCACACAACACCACCCCCAAATCATGTTCAACCACGAATTTAACATGCTAAAAATGTGCTAATATTGTCACGATTCGGTTTCTGGTCTGACCAGCAGGTGGCATGTGCGGTCTTCTGTGCACACCTGCTGCCAATCCAGTCATTATGGGACCATGTATTTAAAGACTCTGCTTCAGTTCACCTGTGTCGGAGTATTGTTTATTGCCTTGCTGTTTCCATGCTCTCTGACCACTTTGCTATAGACATCGTCGTGTACACGCTTTTGGATACTCCCGGTAACATTGTTCTTGTTCTTATGGCTTTGTTTTGTGAATTGGCTTTTTCTTGCGTGTAGTTGTTACATTGTTTTTCGTTTGTATTCTCGGTACTAGTTTTCCTCTCTTGCCTTTTTTTGCAAGCGCTTTTTGTTATTCGTTTTTGTTTTGTTCTTCCTGGTCCTTGTTTGGACCAGCGCTTTATGTTCTACTTTGTCGGAGCGAATTTTTGTATTAAACATTTTTGTAACGGAGACCTTGTTGGAGTCTACACTTTTGGGATCCAAACTTATTTCGGCTCGTCCGAAAACGTGACAGAATGACCCGACCACCTGGACCCCGCAGGTACAAAGACTGGTTCCTATTCCATCATGTGCCTGGCGGAGCACGTCTGCGGCCGACACCCTTTTCCCCTTCAGGCAGCGCTGGTGATGCGGCTGTCCTGTTTTCGTCTCGTCAAAGCCGCGTCTACGGTGGTCCGAGCCCCGTCCGCGTCCACGTTGAGCCGAGGCTCGTCACGTGTTTGTTCGAGCTGAGTCACATTCACGTCGACGACGAGCCATGCCACGTCCACGCCCACGTCAGGCCGAGCCCCTGTTCACGTCCGGCTGTCCCATGTCCCCCGTTACGTCGAGCTCCGTCCACGTACACATTTGTTTAATGACACCACATTTGCAAATAAGTTGCTAGCTGTGCAGTTAGCAAATGTAGCATTGTGATTGTGTGTGCCATGTCCAGTCTCTTGTAATAAGAAGGCACTGTCTTCCTATTGGTCACTGCCAAAGAACCGATCAAAGAACGACGTTGTCATGATTCGGTTTGGGACCAACAGGTGGCACTGTAGGGCTCTCCCTGCAGCTGCACACCTGTTGGTCATTAGGTAATTAGTGGCTTTAAAAGGACTCCCAGCCCAAACAATCATGGTCGGTTCATTGTTGCTTTGTGCTACTGTCATGTTTGTTTGTTGCTGTCAGGTTTGTTTCAGTCAGGTTTTGGTCATTATGTTTTATCTTCGGTCATGTGTTTTGTTTGATACTTTGGACTTTGTTTGTTTTGGATTTAGTTTTCTGAGTTTTAATACAATCTTTCAAGTACACCCTGCTCCTCCCTCCTGCCTGCTTTTTTTGGGTCCACCTCGCAAACGTGACAAATATGCTGTAACTGAATAACTGATTGCAATGGTGCTTGTCAGCTGGTCATCTTTCCCAACTCTTTGTCAAAGCTCTTCGAGACTTGAGCGAAGGAATATATCAAATAATGGTCTAACTAAACAATTCCTTTGAAGAAAATTAAACATCTAATTTAATAATTTTCACTTGGTATTGTCTAAAAAACATAATCTTCAGGCGACAGCTAGCAGAGTGAGGGAAGAGTCAAAGCTCTCAGACAGCAGAGCGATAAAGAATGTTAATTGATTTGTTCGCAAGCTATTTTCAACATTTTAAAATGGTTGAAAACGCTTGACAGACCGATAGTTTTGCACGTTTTCACAGCTAAAATATTACATATCAGTGAAAAACTAAATGGCTCCCTCTCACCATGTCACTTGTGTTATCTTATTCTCCAGTTAATCTTGGACATTTTTACCTCCTGGACTACACAACTTTGAAAGAAGTTCTTTCTGTCTTGATATGCTGCCTTGACAATTTTCCAAAATGTTTCTAATTGCATAGCTCCAAATCAATTGCTTGTTAGATTTTTGCTTGGCAAAATACAAAGGAACACCAACTGGTCATTTGAAAAACATTGCATCCCCAAAAATGTTTTTCATCTAAAATCATAGAATGATGGCCTACCTGTACCTACCCACATGTCGACCACGATCCAATAATTTTTACACCAGTACTCAATCTGAACTCTATTTTCATCCATCCCCCTTTGTGATAAGGTAATGGATAATCTTCTCTGCCTTATCCATTAGATTATGACTAACACGTGATGTGTGTATCTGGACACATTGCAATAACATCCCTTTGTTGATCATGCACTGTTGTCTGGGGGACACACTTGTCTGAGGTTGGTGTTGGTGCTACTTTGTGTTTAACTTTATATATCGCTAACTAAAATACATCGTCATGTAAACATTTTTGTGTATTGGCATAATACAATACTAGTAGAGTAATTTAAAAGTTTATATCTATGATTCATTTTGATCTGAATACTGTATTGGGAAAGTTTGAAACTGGATTGACGCCCAATTAATCCCAGAACTGACACGCAGACGCGGACAGCCATTCCCAATCGGATTCATATGAAGGGCAATTTGGAGTTTTCAGTAACTTTACCATATGGTACACCCTTTTGGATTGTCGGAGGAAATACAGTACTAGGAGAACAAGCACACAATCACATGGAGAAGATCCAAACTCCATCCATTTTCTGATCCACTTTATCGCTCACAAGGGTCGCGGGCGTGCTGGAGCCTATCCCAGCTATCTTCGGGCAGCAGGTGGGGTGCACCCTGAACTGGTTGCCAGCCAATCGCAGGATACACATCGACGAACAACCATCCGCAATCACACTCACACCTCGGGACAATTTAGAGGACAGGTGTCAAAGTCAAGGCCCGGGGGCACCACTGGCCCGCCACATCATTTTATGTGGCCCATGAAAGCAAATCAAGCATGTCAAGTTCCATGATGCTTGCTAAAGTCTGAACCAACATTTCAAATTGTCATATGTAATCCACAATAACAGTCATTATTCTTGACTTCTGGTTTTAAAAGTAGTTATCCATCCATTTGTTGTGCGCTGTGTATGTAATATGTGGTTAATGGTTTCCCAAAATTCATAATGGCCCTCCAAGTCAAAACGTAACGACAATGTGGCCTGTGACAAAAATGAGTTTGACACCCCTGATTCAGAGTGTTCCATTAACCTGCCACGCATGTTTTTGGAATGTGGGAGGAAACCGGAGTACCCGGAGAAAACCCACGCATGCACGGGGAGAACACGCAAACTCCAGACAAGGAAGGCCAGGACCTGTAATCAAACCCATGACACCAGTCAACCACTGTGCCGCCAACATTCAAACTCCAATTAGAAAAGGCTTAAAGGCAAGATTGTGGAAATTGTTCTGAACTTTAAGAATTGATATCCTCCATTTAATCTTCACAATGGCCAGGATATACTGTGCAGGAAACCGGATTCATGTAATGAATGCACAAAGCTGATTCATTGATTTACAAAGACTCCACACAAATGACATGCAGATGAAGAAAAATAATATATGGCAAGTGTCTTCTTGACCTATCTTGAATTTTCTTGGTAACACACACATATTAGCAGCTTGGCATTCAATCAAATTAATTTGTCCTCTCCCTGAGCTGTCACTTTATCATGTTGGAAGCGTGTGTCCTAATAATCCAAGGATCGGAGTTGTCTGGGGCTTTATTTCCCTGGCAGGGTAAATCACAGAAAACAGGTCAGTTGTTTGGGACCAGGCAAAGTATGGCTCAGATCCTCCTATGAAGCTGACCAAAAATTGTTCTGTTAAAGTCGGTTTATGCTCGACGCAGGAACAATTAATAAAGGCCACACACATATAGAAGCAGCCAAGTCACAATAAATAAAATTATCAATCAAACTCAACGGATCTGAGGTGAGTGCGAGGGAGGAAGTTGGCAGCCCCTCCCAGCTAGACGATGGCACACCGCGGCTGCATAAGTCGGCATGAGGAACCAATTACGAATCCATGGGGTAGCCCTGGGATTGACTCGGGGCCACTAGTTCCTACTCGGAGTGTCCATAACCAATGAGTCCTACAACAGCCCTTACGTAAAGCAATTACAGTGGGCACGGCCAGGCTTTTACTCACATGACTTGTGAATAATAATGTCAAAGGCAGCATTTTGATTGCATGCATCAGTCAGCCAATCACCAGTGTATTTCTTGTGACGCGGTTGCATGGTCAACATGGAGTCTGCAGCCAATTGGGTGCCTGTATACTGAATACGGGCCCCTGGCACAGAACAAAGAAATGGCGTAGTACAGCAGTGCTGAGTAGTGACGTGCATATACAAATATAATAAAATTTATAGATAACAAAATTTAATTTTAAGGAGAACAATTCATTTTCTAATACCGAGACAACACTTCTAATACTGTGGTCATTTAAATTTTTCATCAAAGTCATTTGGTGTGCCAGAATTAATTGGTGGGAGGCCAATGATGGCCCGCGGGCCACTTGTTGCCCATTTGCCCTACCGTGCTTCTGCCTCGATGCCATGGTGGAAAAGTTCCGAACCAAAATACACTTCCTGCATGTGATGTCATCACTCATTTGGGACATATATAAGAGTAACCTATACAGTAAGTGTACAGGAATCAGGCAGCAAACGAATGATTCCTCGGAATGTAATTATTGTTAACCCTCTCTTCAAAAAGAATTGGTTTCAGATGTCCATTTTGTTATTCTAGCATATTGATTGAGTATTTGTGTGTGCTCTCTCCTCGCCAGATCTGCTGCTGCTGTGGGCCTGCTCCCTGCTCGCTCTGCTGTGCCTTCTGTCCTCCAGTCAAATCGTCCACCAGCACTCGGGTCATGTACACCATCTTCCACGTCATGAGCTGCGCTGTTTCCTGCCTCATGCTGTCGCGCACCGTCTCTGAACTCGTCAGGGAAAATGTGAGTACCAGATGTGACCTTTCTATGTTATTCACCAATTTGGCCCTTAAGTTTGCACGCGAGTGATACTCCGTCAACTATCGTGGCCTTCACTATGATTGATTGTTTTACAAATTTGTAAATGATTCGCATTTCTTATCAACGGAAAATGATTTGCAGATCGCAGGAAGTGCAGCTTTGCATTTTTTATGTACATAATGCATTTGGGAATCAAGCATAAGTGAGTGATCTCTAATACAAGGCCAGTAATAAAAATTCTGCCGCTTCTTACAAAACAATAATTTTCAAACAGTGTAGTTACTGTAGATGAGTTATTTTTGTTGTTATTATTGACAATGTGTTTGTTTTTAATGACTACAAATTACAATTGCATAAAATTGCTCTATTTGTAATATTTTGATGATCTTATTAGCTACATAAATTTGATTCCTCCTTGTCAGCCAAATTTGATCTTTATATTATCTCTGCATGCCTCTTGTTCTCGTAAAATTGCACAGATCAACCAAACCCCCTTTTTTTTTCATAAGTATAACCTCCTCACTAGCTACTGATCTCATAAAGCAGCTAGAGAGACAGAGTAAGAGTCCATAGCTTTCAACACTATCACCATAATAAGTCTGACACTTTTATAAGTCACTCGACAAGGCTTGTAAATGAGATACAAGGACATTTTGAATGACGTATTGTTGGACTAGGCCTGAAAAGAAAGCCTTTTGCGGAATCGCTACTTGTTTTGTTCCCACACCGACATCAGCCTCAAGAGGAAGGAGGGCAAGAAACAGAAGGTGGAACAGAATACTAATTGCAGTTAAGCCTTTGACCAACAACGTTGCAAGGTTTTTATGTTTTATTCAGTGCGGCCTGTATTTGTATTGGCCTCCGCCGCATGCAAGACTGGAAATGTGCTTATGTGGAGAGGGATGTACTGTTTTTCTTTGTTTCAGGTGCCTTTCTTCAACGTGGTATGTGATCAGGCACATGGTGGGGGTCATTGTGAGATGCTTGTAGGCTACTCAGCAGTCTACAGAGTCTGCTTTGGCACGTCCTGTTTCTACCTAATGATGGCCATCTTCCTTGTTGACGTCAAGTCTAGTCAGGACTTCAGAGCACTCATACACAATGGGTCAGTGCTGCTGTTCATTTCATCTTTTGTTCTTCAAATATGACTACTTAAAATCTTAAAAGAAATAGAAATACGAGTGATGGGAAAATGAAGTTTTAATTCTGCTTCATGAACCAGTTGTAACATTTTTTTGACTCCTTGAGATCGCACCGTTGGTTTTAAATAAAGGGGTTTATGAAATGGCAAGTCAGTGTACGTTCAGCACAATGTTGAACAGAGAGTGCCATTTTGAGTAGTCAAAAAAAAAATGCAACAACTAGTTCATGAAGCAAATTTGAAGCCTCATTTGCTCCATTATGAGGACATACTGTAAATATTCAAGTTGTTACCATAATGGGACTCTTTCTAAACTTTTGAGTGACCATGTCAAAGTGTTCAATCTTTCAGAGCATTATGTACAATTTGTTGTCTCTATCAAGGAACTAAACAGCAAAAGTCAAAGCAACTGCTTGATTCTTGAGTCAAGCAAACCGTTTCCTGGTTCAGTTAAAACTGGTCAGCAGTCCTCTTCATCATGCTAGCCCCATTTTGACATTTCGAGACCCAACAATTGATCAACACAACTTTGCCATTTCGAGGCTTGACACACAGAGAAGTGGCCACAGTGCCACAGAATGTCAGTAGCAGGTTGCGAGAGTGAGACAGAGAAATTAGAAGAGTCAAAGAAAAGCATTGAAGTGAACATCCTTAGAAATGTATCTGTCGCTTCATGGCGTAAACATCGCTGCAAAACAGAGGGCTTGACGTGCAAATCGTAATTAACAAAACAAAACACTTTCAATAATGGATTGTGTACAGTTCATTTTTCTGAAACATTTATTTTGTGCATGCAATACTTTGTTTTCTTTTTCTACCTCCTCCCTTCAATTTTGCTGCTGTAGATTGCAAATTTCTTATCTTATCTTATTTAGTAAAGTAAAATGTCATTAGATATGGGCAATGATTTTTCTGGTAATCTAGAAAATTTGGAGTGGAGGAAGTTTGTTGTCTTGCTGCTGTCAACCCGTCTTGAATTTTAACAACAGTTTATGTTAGAATGTGGTCTTGTTCTCTGTGCCTTTTCTCTGAATCCACCCTCTTGACCGAGACTCATTCGCTGTAAAACACAGGTCTCAAACTCAAGGCCGGGGGGCCAGATCCGGCCCGCCACATCATTTTAGGTAGCATGTGTGTCAACTTACATTATCCTTGCTAAAATCTGTAATGAAATGTCAAATTGTCATGTATAGTAAATAATGTTGAGATTTAGCAATATTCTTATTACCCTGTATACAGTCACTTCAACAATTGAACAAACAACAAACTGATTTCAAAACTAGCAATCGATCAATCTGTTGTGTACAAGTAATGATACAATCTTATGATTAAACATTTTTTTTCGGTTTCACGGTCGTAACGGCCCTCCGAAGGAAGACATAACTCCAAAGTGGCCCGCAACTAAAATGAGTTTGACACCCCTGTCGTAAAAGGTTTTCTTTACTACAGTCTATAAGAGGAAAGTGTTTGTACGTCCTGCTCACCTGACCTCCAGCTGGTCTATTTTAAACTCTCTGTTGTCACAGACTCTCTGCACCCGCCTGGTCGATTAGAGCTGTGACGTGCTTCGGATTAGGTTTTGACATGCTGGGTTGCGGACCATCTCTGAGGTTAATCTGCTCAGTGTAGTCTTATCTGGGCCATGATGAAAGATTTCAGGTTCTTTGGCAAAGGTTATGGAGCACATGGTGGTCTACTGGGGGGAATGACCTAGTGCCCTGATGGTAACTTTTCAACAAGACAAAAAAAGCGTCATGCTGAGGTTGCAGTTAAAGGCTGTCGTGTTTTCATTTGCAAACCTTTTCATGAGAATGAAGGTTCAATAAAATACAATATACGTCTTCATTCATAATCTGTAATTATGTGATACTGTACCAGAAATGCTGCATTAATGTCAAATAATTCATTCATAGAATGTGGTTGCTTAGCAACTCCTCATATCCATATCTGATAAATGTTTTGTGTTGAAAACAAGTAGTTGATTCAGTTGCAAATTTGCTCTGCATCAAGAAAAAAAAGACAATCTACAAATATGTATTTAGGGGTTGGTTTCCTAATATTAGTGTCCTTACTTATTTAAGTTTTTTTTTGTTTATTTCGAATAAAGTTTATAATGAGGCCATAATAAAATATTTATTTGTGTGGGACAAATAAAGGATATCTTATCTTATAAACCGTTTATAAATCTTTAGTAAACTTTAGTATTTTATTTCTACATACTGACGTTCGTATAAATGTAGAGTCAGTATTAGGCCATGATTGTCTAGTTTATTGATAATCTGTTCTGTATAATTGATCATAAAGCATTCTTGAGTTCTTAAACATTTATAGCTGGCAACATTCAGTCTTAAAAATGTCTATCAATAGACAACAACAAATTCGTAAAACTGCATTAATATTATAATTACCACTCACTAACGCAAAAGTAGTAGGGAGGTGTCCGTGTTTTGAGATCATGACGAATTATTAACTCTTATACAGTGTTAAAATAATAACTTCAGTAACAGAGACAACACTATTTTATGATGTACTCATAGGTCTGGTGTGGCACTTTCTTTGTAACGTTAACAATTTAACAACGTAAAATTTAATAATGTGTAATAATGTAAAATGTAAATAAATCTGCATATTCCGGACATGAAGCATCATTCAGCAAGACATTTACAACAAAATCATTCAGCCCGTATCCGACCGAGCGGCGAACGTTTACAAGTGTTAGGAAATATATGTTGATTTTTCGTCAACGTTTGCCAACAGTTTTGACGTTAGCAAACAGTTTTGGTTGTTGCAACAAAATGTTGGCAATGTTCAAAATTTCGTTGCGACAGCAAAAACCTTGTGTAAGTCACATATTGTACTGTGGATTAAACATTTTTGTTCTTAATTTTACTCTGTAACCTAACCATTTTCTTTACTCTATCACCCAGTTTCTGGTTTCTGAAACTTATTACCTTGCTTGGGATGTGCGCTGCTGCCTTCTTCATCCCAACGGAGTCATTCCTCCATGGTGAGAACGAAACGTACTGTACCTCTTTTTGAAAACCGCTAGAGGGCAGCATAGGATAGCCGTAGTCGTAAATTACTGCATCATGTATTGAGCTACAATGTACGGATATGTGATGTGGCACCAGCTTCCATGACCTTATCGAAAAAGTCACATGGACGATTTGGAGTTTTCTCTTTTTCCCCTGATACTCAAGCTTGGCATTACGTTGGTGTGGTGGGAGGATTTGCCTTCATCCTCATCCAACTTATTCTCATCACAGCTTTTGCACACACCTGGAACAAAAACTGGTGAGTGTGGTGTACATGGTGAATGTTTGGGCTGTGAATGAACAAACGTACTACTCCAGAATACAAGGATATCTTTATTAACGTTATATAGAGCCGGGTTTCTGCGTAGCAACTCGGTACTCTACTGTATGTGTTCTAGCTAATAGCAAATTAACATTAGCAAATTAACATGAACACTCACATTCACACACGTGTGCATTTTCGACTCTTCAAGGCTCCTGATTGTCAAATGAATAGACTTCAATTCTCAATGTGTCTTCTTTATTCAAACTTCAATCATCCGACCTACCAAACATCAAACAAGAGTCAGTGGCAAGAGCAAAATATATTTTTTTGACATTGGCAGATCAAACCTGGCATGTTTCACAGTTGTCCAACTCACGTACTCAGCTCTTGCTCATCCCACAAGTGCAGGTTGCTCACAAATGTGGCACCATTTAAAAAGTTAATAAACAGGCTTTGTTACATCTGCATTGTCATGGCGTTGTCGCTACAACAGCTAAGAGGAATTATTCATTCAGGCCTTTTTCACAAGGCAAATCCTCAAACAGGAACAATTTCCCCATTCAAATGACTTTGTAAGTCATTAAAAAGGCACCGTACACCACTTCGGACAGTAATGTTAGAGATAATGCATGCTCAAAAGTAATCTGTCAATCTGGCGTATCCATAGCAATGATAGGGACTATTTTCACTAGAAGTGAGTGTTCTACGAAAAAGATTTTAGGGGTGAAATAATAACACGTACACAACCTCCATTAAAAAAAAAAAATCGTGCTGTTCCTTTTGTGAAGTCCATGTGAAGCCATCTTTTACCTCAACTGTACTCTGTCCTGCTTTTAGGCTTACTGGAGCAGCAGAAAATAAACGGTGGTATTTGGCGGTGATGTGCGCCACTCTTTTCTTTTACACTATCGCCACAATGGCCTTCACCTTCATGTATAAATACTACACACACCCCATCGCCTGCCAATTCAACAAGGCCCTGCTGTGGATCAACTTGGGACTCTGCTGCCTCATGTCCTTCATTGCTGTCACACCATGCGTAAAACAGAGTGAGTCCATCAAGTGCACTTGTACGTCTGTCATCAACCATAGTTGCTAAATAACACTTTGGCCATCTCCAGCTATGCAAGCAAGACCCCCCCCCCCCCACACACACACACACACACACACACAGTGGAGCTACTGCTGCAGCAGATAATAATAATTAGAAGTAGGCTCATGTTATCTGTTTCTCCCTTGAAAAACACAGCGGCCCTGTTGTGCCCGAACATGTTAGATTTAAACATCAGCTGCCAAGAAACATTCTTTTTCAATAGGCTGCCTTTTGCCATTTTGGGGCATCTCTTTTTAATAATTAATCTAATCACAAAGTCTGTTTAACAATCAGGCATCAAACATTTGCTTTGCTTTTATGCGGTTTAATTGCTTTTCAGCTAGTTTTTTATATATATATATATATTATTTTTATTTTATTTTTTTTATTTTTGCTGTTGTGGCCGGTTGGTCCAGTGGTTAGCGTGTTGACCTCAGAGTGCAGAGGTCGTGGGTTCGATCCCGACTCCGGCCTTCCTGTGTGGAGTTTGCATGTTGTCCCCATGCCTGCGAGGGTTTTCTCCGGGTATTCTGGTTTCCTTCCACATTCCAAAAACATGCGTGGCAGATTAATGGAACACTCCAGATTGTCCCGAGGTGTGAGTGTGAGTGGAGATGGTTGTTCATCTGTGTGTGCCCTGTTATTGGCTGGCAACCGGTTCAGGGTGTTCCCCGCCTACTGCCCGGAGACAGCTGGGATAGGCTCCAGCACCCGCTGCGGATTGGAAAATGGATGGATGGATGGACGTTGTTGTTGTGAAAACCTGATGCACGAGAGATAAAAGAAATACAAATTCAGAATCAGCACAAAAATAATCTAGAAAAGTTTAGTCAATATCTAATTTAAAAATTTATGAAAAATGTTTGACCAGTGTAATTTAAGTTTTCAACCTTTTTCAATAATTTTCATCAATTTATTCGGTAGCAGGGGTATTTTTTGTGCTTATTTTTATGAGGTTAAGACACACACATTTTAGATTTACTGTAAATGATTTTTCTTGTTTATATGTGCTGTAATTCTGACCGTATGCTCAATGTCATTGCAGAGCAACCCCGATCGGGGCTCCTTCAGGCCTCCATCATAAGCTGTTATGTCATGTATCTCACTTTTTCTGCATTGTCTAGTCGCCCTCCTGAAAAAGGTGAGCTCAGTTGAACTGAAGCAAAGAAGAATAATCATTTTCATTCCTCCCAAAAAATCACAACTACATGTACAGTCACAATTTTTGTCTTCTGCTTTAAACCCATTACATTCAGTTTTGAATGCACCATACACGCACACACACACACACACACACACACACACACACACACACACACACACACACACACACACACACACACACACACACACACTGGGCAGCAATTAATAGTTCTGATGCCTTGCTCAAGGACACCACAGCCTTGAAGTGATTTATTGCAATATTCAGAGTTGGGTGGGTGGCAGCACCTGTGGATAACACACACATGCAATAGTGATGGGGGTACTATTAAGATATTTCTAAAACGATAATGATTATCATTCCTTCAATGAATTGATTCCTACAATACACGCTGGTGTCAGATTTCTGAATGAAATCCATGTGCACCACACACATCCGCGGAGCGCTGAATCTGTCATCTTGTGTCGTCATTAAAGACACCAAAATCGCATTAGACCACTTGCGCTGCAAAATAAACCAGCTTTTTGAGAAGTCTTAAAACCTAGTCTAATTTTTGTGTCCAGATTTGCAGATGCTATGGGGGACGAGGCAGAAAAACCCACTGAGGTGGAGCATGCCTACCAAATTCACAAACACACTGAATTAGTCCATTGCCCCGGCACGAAAATGACGAAGTGCCCTTTTTTACGCTGAACGCAGACTATTTTCTGATACCAAATTATCGGATGACTCAGAGGGGAGGCAACTCGCGCTGAAACGCCCAAATGTGCGTGAAACACGGCCCCAAAGACACTCAACTAGACTTGCACTGGCACGAAAACGAACTTACACCCGTTTTTACGCTGGACGCACGCACTGCCCAAATAGGGCCCATAATGTGCAAAGATTCAAGTCAAGTCAAGTCACATTTATTGATACCTGTACAGCCTTTAATCACAAACTCAAAGGGCTTCAAAATATACTGCAGTTGGTTCCCTCTTTGCCGCTACAGTCGACATTGTCCAAGATATTGGACTGTGTCTGTTTGTCCTTCTCCAAACTGTTCCCTGAAAGTTGGAAGCACAGAGTGGCCCAAAAAATCAGCGGAGAATTAAGATTTAGATGTTTTTGTTCATGAAGTGTCAACACGAGCCAACTTTTACATTCTACTTGGCAGTCATTCTCCTTGTGATTCTCTCCCAGTATGTCGTCAGGGGAAGAACACACTCGGCATCCATTCAGCTGGTGACTCTTGGTCACTCCATGTATTTGAGATTTTAGCAGAACCTCTTGTCAGAGGCCCTTTTTCCAAAGTGGCATGCACATAGGTGTTCACACGTACGCGCGCACACACACACACACACACACACACACATGCACATTCACATGCACATTCACATGCACACACGTGCACAAATAATCTGAGATGAGATGTGCTCTGACATGCACGCTGGGCTGGTGGCCTGTGGCGAGAATAGACTGACGGATATTTGTTTCGCATTCCACTTGAATCCATTGACAACATAATAACACAGGCACAAAACTCATTACATGCTGTATAAAATCTGCAATTAGTCGGCCTCATGCAGGTGAGGAAAGCTCCGCTTCAGCACAGGATTGTGGTGGAGAAAAAAAATACCTCTTACTTTTGATTACAACATTTAGCCTCACTCTCAGGGTCCAAAAACTTCCATGATCTTTTTGAGAGCCACATTATGTGTGTGTGTGTGTGTGTGTGTGTGTGTGTGTGTGTGTGTGTGTGTGTGTGTGTGTGTGTACTTCTCTGGCTGTACTGTATATGAGTTAACCAAATTGGTCCATTAGTGTTATTGATCTTTGTTCACCTGTTCCCAGAAGGGTCGCTTTGTCTCTTATTATAACACACACTATATATATATATATATATATATATATATATATATATAGTTTTACAAAGATCCCCCAATAGAAAGAAGTAACCACAATGTGCAAACATATTTTCGAAGCCATTTGGATACCTGACACGCACGCATGCACAACTAAGACACACACAAAGCGCCCCTGCCACAAAAACAAACACTGTGCTAAGAAGAATGCATATGAGGTGCAACGGAAAAGACAATTCAGAAAGTAAGACATTCTCTCCCTGTCCTGACAACTGGATGTCAAAGTTTGTGATAGGGGGTGGGAGGGGGTGCGTAGAGGTCAAATTTTGTCACAGTCAAAGAGTGTCAAGTTGTACGACATGAGCATTTAACAACTACCGTGAAACATCCAATTCTTCACAAGTGACTCTAAAAAGTGACCAAAAGACATGTCTGCCTTTAAGAGACAGCACACTAAATGCATACGGTCTGTGTTCCTCTCCGTGTCAGTTGTGTACCAGGGCATGAACATGACAGTATGTTACCCCAGCGTGAGGCAAGACGGGATCCAGAATGAGGGCAATGCCGTGGCCATCATCGGAGCTGCAATCATGTACTGCTGTGTTCTGTTTGCATGGTAAGGACGCAAATCATGCAACACAACCTTAGCACAAAATCACGCGACGTTGCACAGTTAGGTACAGTGTAGCATTTCTTTCGGAAGCCATGTTGTGGGAAATGAATTGCCTTCTATGTTTCCTCAGCAACGAAGCATCCTACCTTGCAGAGGTATTCGGGCCATTCTGGATGATCAAAGTATACCGTTATGAGTTCCAGAAAGCCACCTGCTGTTTCTGCTGCCCCGAAGAGGAGGAAGGTTAGTACTGGGGCAGGAATCGTGCATTGCTTTCACCAAGGCCACTTTACTCATCGTGAGGACAGAAATCATGTTACTCGACATACTCGACATACTCGTTACTTCACCTTGCCACAAAGTTCTGCTTTGTGGCAAGGTGATTTTGCGCTCGTGGCAGAAGATGGAAGCCATCATGCTCTTTATGGCGAACAGATTGTCGAAAGTGTCAGTTTGCAAAATATTGATCAAGCTTTTCTATTTTGCCAATGTCTGCTTTTGTGACTTGATTCATCATGTCCTCTTTTGCTTCTTTTCAATCATTTTTCAGTGGAGGAAGAGTTTGTGATTGATGATGACACCAAGGGCTGCCAGAAGGTTATTCATAACGAGACGCAGAGAGTGGCCTACAGCTACTTTTTCTTCCATTTTGTCTTCTTCTTGGCCTCGCTTTACGTCATGATGACCCTCACCAACTGGTTCAGGTTAGTCAATGACAACTTTGCTTTGCTGGTCAACATTCCCATACTGTAAAGCAGCGGTGGCCAACACTTTTTTTGCCCAAAGATCGACTTTTGAAGCGACCAACCTCCCACGATCCGATCGCGCGCATGCAAGCACACACACACACATACACGCACACACACACACACACACACGCACGCACGCACGCACGCGGGTGCCCAACCATGCACTCGCGCACATATGCACGCACGCCATGATGGGCAACCGCCGGAACGGCCCGTACATGAATGAAAGCTAAAGACACAAACACACAAATCTTTTTTTTTTCCCCCATTTCCTCCTCCCACACCTTGCGGTCGACTTGAAACCAGTCCGCTGGCTCCCGGTCGATTGCGGTGGACTTATTGGGCACCCCTGCCTTTAAAACATAGGTATTTCGCGGACTATCTTAGCGCTTAGCGCCCTTGTTTGTACATTTCAAGTCCTTCTCAGCAAGCAAGAAGCATCTTATGACAGAAGGGCTTTCAATGTTTGCCTCTTCTTACAGCCACCGATATAAAGGTAGAAGTCAACATGTTTTCCGAATGATGTTGTGGTTATATTAGAATATCGTCTCGATAAGTTTAAGCAGTGGCCAGTGGTAAGTTTTGGACCGGGGCCTTCAGTGTTTTTTTTTTGTGATCCAATCCACTGCTTAATAACGCCGTAAAATCACAATTTGTACCCCGCGCAAAAAAAAACCATTTATAACTATGGCTACATTCATACTGCAAAGCGTGTTATTAAATGTTCCTACAAACTCCTTTTCAGATTCACTGATGATTATCTGTATAGTCTCTCCTCCAAGCACTCGAACCCACACATATCGTTACAAAAAAGGCCTAAATGTCGCATTTTAGAGCATTTCGCGTATTCCGGGATAGAACCTAAAGAAAAGAGATAAAAAATACAGATACAGTGAAACTCCTCTACAACGAAATCATGTTTGCAGCAAGAAAATTTTCACAACAGGGGGTTTTTCACTGTAGCAAATTTGATATCAGATGTAAGCACACACACACCCACACACCCACACACACAAACGTATGTGTACACGCACACACAAACGTATGTGTACTCTATTTTTATTCCAATAGTGCATAAGTATGAGCACACACTGATCTGACACTTGATATTGTCAGTGTAGAAAGAAAAAAAAGGGAAAGAAATTGCGAAATTTACGATCAGCATTCACTTTCACTTCCCTCAATTTCTTGGATAATGTCTTTTATTTTGCTTGCTCCGTCTTTCATTTTGACCACTTTTACCCTGTCTTCCAGCATCAGAGCTCTTCTTGTCTAAGCTGCTTGACATCCAAATGTCCGTTTTGCAGCCATTTTAGCAATGCAACGTCCATCCTTGTTCGAATCTAACAATAACAAATACTTCCTGGCATGCAATGAACTTTTAAGCCAGCCACGGGACGCTTCGTAGTCCTCGATGGCCATAGTTAGCTCTCGAAGGCTAAAAACCTTACGCTAACTGGAGCGCTTCTCTCTCATTAGCGCTCCAGTTAGCGTAAGGTTTTTAGCCTTCGAGAGCTAACTATGGCCATCGAGGACTACGAAGCGTCCCGTGGGTGTTTTTAGCATGATAAAAAGTAAAGTAAATGTCCGTCGAGCCATAAGCAATTTACTCTGAGCAGCTAATCGGATGCTACGGATCTAGCTTCAGTATCTACACACATAGACAGTGAGGTCTATGTGGCCTCTTGGCCAATCGGAGGCCAGGATGATGCTCGGTAAGCCAATGGCAGAGCAGCTATGAGTATGTTGAGTCCAGGAAACTCGCAGCTGTGACCGAAATAAACATCGTTCACTATGTAAATCAGTGTGGTGGTTGCTGTTGCCTTTTTTCGAACGAAGCAGTAGAGGTCGCTGTTGGATAAGACTTCGTTGTAGTGAATGTCTTCGCGAGGCTGGAGCAGATAAAATTATTTCGTATAACGCAACAGGGGGCTTTTCGTCGTATGGGGGGCAGGAGAATGGGAATTATGTTAATGCATGAAGATTTTTTCACATAAGGGGGTATTTTCGCCCATGTAGGTTTCGTTCTAGAGGAGTTTCACTGTACCTATATCTTCCAATACATCACCTCAAGAATTCTGTCTACAGTACAATATCGTACTTGACAATCATTTTTTTATCAATATGAAAACTTTAAGTAGCATCGTACTCACCAGAGACACTAATGCAGAAGCTCTGACCTGTCTATGTAGGCTAACTTGTTCACTCATCCATAACTACTCCAAAGTGAAGAGAAGGCACTCTGGAAAGCATTGTTGGTTGAAATAGCCTCATAATATCTTTTCTTGAAAAATCCACCTTGAAAGTGAATTTTCAATCGTGGTCCAATATCGCCCTCTATCGTAAGTTAAGCTTGGACCGCACATTGAGTTGAACCAATCAGAAGCGATAGTAGCTGAACCAGAGAGAGGACGGAGAAAAAAAAACGAACCCACGGAGGACTGTAAGACACATGCAATGAAATGAAGGCTCAGGACTGTTTGAAATATGTAAATTATGAAAGTCGTAATATCGAAAGTCGTAAATGTATGTTTGTGTTTCTGAAAGTATTTGTGGCTGCCTTGAAGGCCCTGATGGAATGCCACTGGTATATGCATATATTCATCAGCAAGGGTAAACCGTATTATCCGTATTGTGTCCCACTGTTTTGCCATATGAAAAGCAGAATGTGATTTCTGAGCTGAGTGCGTTGCCTCCTGCAGCTATGAGTCGGCAGTGCTGGAGACCACCTTCACCCACGGGAGCTGGTCTACTTTCTGGGTGAAGATGTCATCGTGCTGGGCCTGTGTGATCCTCTACCTCTGGCTGCTGCTGGCCCCCTTGTGCAGCTGCCAAAATGATTCCAGACCTCGCCGATCCCGCATCAAACGACGATCACCGTCCTCCCGTCATGTCACGGTCAGCGTCTGACATACAGCCCGGAGGATGGGAGGTCACGTGACTCCATTTCCCTTCAGGGATGCACCGTTGAGGTGTCACGGACGGCGGTCGCTTGGTTCACTGAGTCAAAGATTCACATCGCTGTGAGACGGTCTATTCAATGGGCCCATATGACTTCGTGATATCGCTTGATATCACGAAGTTCATCAAGACTTGACTGTATAAATTGCCAAAGTGAACCGAAGAGCTGAACTGTCAAACTGTATGATGATAAAAAATACAGTGACTATGGTGCATGTGTTTTATCACTTAAAGAGAATTTCTACATCATTGTAGAAAACGCAACACAAGACGTGGCCACTGTGACATTACCTGTCCTCTTTTATCCTTTTTAAAAAGACAGTTTTATTGCATTTTTGCTTTGATCCAGAAGTTAGGATTGTAGGTCTGGTCCTGGCTGATGTTGGTGAGAACATGGGATCACACTTTTTTTTCTTTTTTTTTTTAAAGAACTGCACATAATATTTTACATAAAATATTTTATACACTTCACATGTTCTCAAACGGTCAATGCTTTGACACGATGGGCCCTATTTTCGTCGACAGGGGCATGTGCGTTCGGCATGAAAAATGGCGCATCTCGATTTTCGAGATGGCGCAAGACCTGTTTACAGTGTTTGGCAATTTGGCAGACAGCGTTGTCCCTGACTGTGCATTGTGGTGGACCGAGGGCATTTGCTATTACACACCCGCTGACACTTTGGTGACAAAAAGTAGACTAGAATTTAGACCAGCTAAAAGCAGGTCTAAGTTGTGGTGCAGGTGGCGGAGTGTTATTTGGGTGGATTTGATCGTAGCGTGGGCAGAAATCTGGGCACGTGTGCCGGATTTCATCGTATTTCATTTCGAAATATGACAACAACATGCATTGAACTATCTGAATCCTTGTCGAAATCAATGAATTGAACAAATTATGACGATTATCATATTTAATAATTTTTGAAGGCACCCCTCTGACTGCAGCACATCTATGGGCCCTGGGGGGTTGACACACATGGACTTACCATTGGGGGAAGAAGGCAGTGCCCCTCCATAGCGGTCACCTTTACATCAACCACAAGTGGAGATCTTGCAGTTCCTTTGAAATGTACTTTGCACACACAGATCTCCTGCATCGACCATACAGGCCATTTTGAATGTGCCCCTTCTCTCTGCACTGAATTTAAAGGGAATGAGCAGAGACGCTTCAGTTGGATGGCAAATAATGGGTGGGACAATCGCATATATATATATATATATATATATATATATACACACACACACACACACACACACACACACACACACACACACTGTATGCTGGTAACACTCATGTTTCACTGAGTGAGTATCTGCATGTTCACAGTGTGTCACATTTACATTCAGAGTTAAGTGATGACAGAGGCTCTCTAAAGGGGTCGTCAAGTCAAACGTTTTCTTTAGAATTTATATCCAAACATGGTATTAATAATTCCGTTTGTGGAATATAAATTAAGCAGCAACATCCACCCGTTTTTAGCCATTTCAGGGGGCGGCCATTTTGACACTTGATGTCGACTGAAAAAGACATCATAGTTGCTCAAGGGTCAGTTATCGAGCAATCACGTATTTTCTGAGTTTGGTCATGTGACATTTTGCGAGCTGACTTGTGATTGGTGGTTACCTGAGCTCTACAATTTGTTTTGCGTTACAAATAGGATTCTCAACCTCAATGCATCGTTTCAAGTATTATTAAATGACAAGGCAGCTAAGAAGGAAGCATGCGGGGAAATATGAATAAATATGCAATGAAGAAGACTGTTACTAGTGCATGTAAATTTTGTATAGATTGCTCTCATGTCCTGTGAATGACTGCTGATCAGTTCACCCTTCCCGACTTCCCTGTGACTCAGAACAGCATAACTGAAATAAGAAAATAGATGGATATTCCTCATACAGATTCCAATGTGTTTTTGTTTACATTCAATTTGTGTATTTGCTACCCGGATGACATACACGCAGCCTCTTGCCTTGAGAAAGAAGTAGTCTCTGATTATGACAAAAACAATGAAACTTTGTTGTTCCATTTGTGACACTTTTGGAACAAATCTGCTCAATTTCTGTGTGTTTGGGCAATGCGGGACTGCAGTACTTCTTTCTGTAAGCTCATAAATGGTCAAGTTTGAATGCAGCAGTGTGCTTCATTTTCCGAGTGAATCCTTATGAGAGCAAAATTGCTTTCAAATATAGGAAGTGTATTTCCGACCCTGAACGGATATTTCCTGGTGAGGTTGATTGGTGTTACATATGTCACACTGCTACTGAAGGAAGCCCCAGTCTGCCTGTGATGACTTGCTTACAGTTGATGAACAGCAGTGGTTTGGTTTCAGTATTCGTACGTAGTCCGGTAACAAGAATCCACTGGTTTCAATTCGATGCTATTTTTCTTCTCCTTTCTTTTTTTAATACAATATTTTCTTTCAAATCACGCTCGTGTTCTGTCTTCTTTGTTTGTGTCTGTGATGATCAGCAGTCGTCAAAGGCTGTTTTTCAATAAAATTATCAATCTGAATTCTGAGACAAGCACTCAATGTTTGAATGGCAGAAAGCTAACAACTTTTTCCCCGCAAGTAATTTATATTATATCTAACAAAAAGATCATCAAACAATGTTTCCAAAAAAAAAAAAAGAAAACCTAAGTTCAATGCAGTACAGCCTTAAGACCTTCAGCCTAAATTACAGCTTGGAATAATTTTACACGGCGAGTTGGTTAGAATTAGGACATAGCGCCAAGACTTTACCAAATTAATTCTTTTCAAATAATCAGCTAAATTAACCCTGCACCAATATTGATAACCTTGAACCTGATAAGCTGTCCACTGCAGTAACCGCTATTCCAGAAAGGGTTAACTTCATTTCAAACCTCAACTCAGGAAGTGTAAACCACAGTCAATGGGCGCAGTGAAATCCATTGACTAACCGATTCTGGATCATAGTGTAAATTCACGTCTATAGTCAATAGTTCACATTTTATTCCATGAGGTGGAGCTTGTAGTGTTAAAACTGCTAGCAAGATTTGAACGTAGCCTCGCTTAGAAATGCTGTTGTTATTTTTAAATTACAATGTTTGAGGGAAACACTGAGATGTTTCAGTTCAGCATTTTTGCTCCATTCTCTGACAAAAGCCTCACGATCAATGTGGGAACTCACCTCTCCGCTTCCTGGAGAAGAGCAATCACGTAGCACAGAGTTCATGGTACTTTAGAGCTTTTGATAAGGAATAATCAGGAAAATGATGTGGTCATCAAAAAAAAAAGTCTACAGAGGACTTCATCAGTATAGGTGGGCTAAAAAAGATGGACTACAGTGTTTTGTTTTTGTAGGAGCCTTTAAACTGCATGTGAGAGCAGAAAGTTGAATCGATAAACGCATTCAATGAAACAGGCCGCGGGAGGCTCAATGTTTGAGTGGTTTGCGCATCGACCTCACAATGCAGCGGCGCGGGGTTCGATCCGGCTCCGGCCTTCCTGTGTGGGGTTTGCATGTTCTCCCCGTGCTTGCGTGGCTTTTCTCCGGGTACTTCGGTTTCCTCTCACATTCCAAAAACATGCATGGCAGGCTGATTTAACACTCTAAATTGTCTCTAGGTGTGAGTGTAAGCGCGGATGGTTGTTCGCCTCTGTGTGTGCGCTGCGATTGGCTGGCAACCGGTTCAGGGCGTCCCCCGCCTACTGCCCGAAGACAGCTGGGATAGGCTCCAGCATGCCCCACGACTCTTGTGAGGATAAAGTGGATGGATGGATGGAAACAGGTCGCATGGAATTTGTTGTTTGAAGCAGTGTGGCCTTAATAAATGCATACTGAAAGATTCAACTCACAATCCCGATGACCTTGGAGGCCAGCTCTATCTCACCTTATTTGTCAGTGGAGCTTGAAGAAATTTGAAATGAACTTTAATTCAAATACTGTACAGTATGTATCGTTTTGGCACCCAGATGAGGTTTATGAAGCAAGATATCATTTGGAACACATACGATAATGACGTTGAAAAATACAGATACATATGTTGGATCAATGAAGGGAATCAGTGCCATACAACCAAATACAGCTTCTTTGTTCTGCATAACAAAGCGAGCTCGGTTACCACAAAACGCAATAGGTGAACAGCGGTGTCACTGTTGAAGACGTCACACGACTGTTCCACAAAGCGATGTTTTGGTTGTCACGCATAAATATACAGTACATACATGTAAATAAGTATTGTGCAGCCATGTCACAAAATATTGAGCAACGGTTAAAAGAAAAATCCATCTCAGAAACGGCATCCATCTTACTGATGAAGTTCCATGTCGTAGTCGTAGCTTGAAATTTTGCAACCGACGCTTGCATCAAACGGGTTCTACTTTCAAATCGTTGTCACATAAATAGAAGAGCAGTCCTTGAAACGCACCGATATCCTTTGTCGTATAAGTGTCACATGCAAGACCGAGGAATTAAGGCAATGTTTTACTGGATGGAGTATTAGCTGCACTACACTTGGACGGTGAATATAACATGATTTTTCTTTTCAACACAAAGATAATCAGTCTGATATCATGGAGGACAACAGAAAATATTAAAACAGAGTTTGGTCGACTCACTCGACAGGCGCCATCTTGCAGCCCAGCCTGCGTGATGCATGCGATGCGACAGTACACGCGAGCCACCTTACCCGGTACACGTTTCTTTCCTACATCCTACGATCAGAATTTCATCATGAAAATTGTTGTAAATATCGACTGGAAGGCGATTTTGAGGCTGGGAGTCACAAAGGGCCATACAGACAGAAGACCGACGCCCACACACGTTTTTTTTTGGCATAATTCACGATGACCGAGAACCAAAAGTTATTTGATAGTATTCTTATGAGCGACCCGGAAACAAGTAAATTACTGGTACAACCACTTTACAAATAATCCAATTTGAACTGCACTTTTCAAACGCTGCTGTGTGGAAGTTGCCTGTGCTGGCTGTAAATTTCCAAAATACCTCGTCTACTCAGAACATTTTTCTGAATCTTTCTCAAAATGATTTTGAAGAAACTTGTTCCAAGCACTGTTCTAAGGACCCCTTTGAGCAGGTTTGTCTATTCCAGGGGTGCTCAAACTTTTTTCGACCAAGGATCTATTTTTCGATCAACCAACCTCCTGCGATCGACCCACACGCACTTACGCACGCATGCCATGATGAGCATCAGCCATAACGGCCTCTAAGATGACCGAAACAGAAAAATAAAGTAGACACAAGAGTTGATGAGCTTGTGAAAAGGATTTCCTGGCTGGCTACCTTAGTGGGAGTCCTGACACAGATGCATGCGACGCACGTTTGCAGACTGTCAACTATCGTAGCTCACGGTGTACTGTTTTAAAATGCTTCTTTGGGCTCCAGATTGCCATTCTTTGGTAGTGCCATCGGTGAAATGCAGATGAAACAAACTCTGAATGAGAATAATGATAACGATATATGATTGAGCGCAACAGCTTTGATCACAAGCTGCAACTGCAGACCGCTGAGCGCTAACAACTTCCGGTGACGCAGGTTATGCGCCAGCGTAGGTTAAAGATTTACCTGCTTTATTTATTGTAAATACTTTTTGTGAAAGTGAGACTGATAGGATGATTAGGGTGCAGTGTGCATTAACAAAAAAGTATATCACAAACATGCACAGAGACACACAAATGTTTGGGGTTTTCGATTGAGATCTACATAATGGGCACCCCTGGTCTACTCAAACGGGCTGTAGAGCCTATAAAAATTCCTACACAGCCTTTATGAAATGGCTGAAATCATAGTCGCTTGCTTGATAGGTGGACAAACATAAAAGGACTGTGGCAAAATTGTGTGGTGCCTAAGGGACGGTCAAACAAAATGTGTCGCAGCTAAATTAACGCTTTGTCTATTGAATTTTATTCAGTGTTTCTTTCTGACATCAGTGAGAATAAAGGAGAATAAATTTAGACACAAAGGCAGGAGTTGTCATCAGGTTTCCAACCATTCTAGTGAGGCATTGACCCATACTTTCCATCTCTTATCGTCGAGGGAAATCTGTGGGGCTTCGAGTCTTTGCCACTTCGCGTGTGATATCTTACAGCCAAGCATGTGCCCATTTTTCGCAGTATTTGTTAAAAAAAAGAAAAAAGATGAAAGATTCGCGAAAACAAATTGAATTCAACAGCAGCAACAGCAAGCGAAGAACTTCAAGATGGCGTCTGAAAAATCATGTGACCGCTTACAGCCAATTAGCATCCATAGCAGACTGTTTATATTACGAGGCTTGGCATGATTATTAAAGGCTGACATTGGGGTCATTCAAAACCAATTGAATCAATTGAAAGGATACCGCTATTGATTGATTGGTGGATTTTTCTTTACAGTTGACAAAAATACAAATAATAATAATAATAATAATAATAATAATAATAATATTGTGAATAAAGATTAGAAAATCAGCAGTGACGTGGGCCTATTTCAGTCAATGCTCTTTGGTATATGTTTACAGGCGGAGGCAGATGTCCACCTAAAGTGCTCTGTAGAATAGTAAACCACGCAGGCTTTTAAATAAACTCGTGTCTCTTTGGTTTCCTGTTATGGAGCGTCTCATCTGATCATTTCGTCATTTCTCTTCGGGGACGACGCGCTGGTATTCAACAGGCCTCGGATTGATGATTGTTTTGAACGTCCAAGAGAAGCTAAAGTTGAGCGGCATCCCACGTTCACGCTGCAGGATATTGAGGTCCTCTTTTGTTGCACAGCCACTCCAGTTGCCGCACCAGCTCGTCCTCTCTGGGTCTGTACGGTACCACGTAACTGTCCTCTTCCAGCAGGATGCGGTTGAGCGTATGCTCATAGTTAATGTGTCGGCGCACCATCAGTATATACTGCTTGCCCTGCTCCAGGTTGGGGCAGTCACACACATTCGGGACCCAAAGGAACTCACGGTGCTCCAGGCGGAAGCTGTTCCGGTATGTATGGAGGATCTGGACGTCGTAACGTGTCTCCTCACCTCTGTACAGTTTCCCCAAGACTCTGGCCCGAAAAACTGATTGTTTGGAAAAAGTACTTTTTTAATATTTCAAATTGACCAAAAAAAAAAAAATCAAAGATGATAAAAAGACTATGACTTACTAAAATCCTTCTGGCAATACTGCCTCTGGCGCTCTCTTCGACCCTTAACCCTGCGGCATTTCCCACAATACCCTGCAGGTTAAAAGGAACAGAAATGAACTCACATGTCAAGTATGAAAAAAAATGGTGACTTGAGGTTACCAGATACATTTTTTAGGAAATGTGTCGGTATCCAGATGATTTTATTTTGTGCCACCGCTTGACGAAATAACATTGGGTAACTTCAACACACCATTTTTTTTCAGTGTCGGACAAAGTGTTAAGAAAAGAAACTACATCGCTCCTAGAAATAAGGCTAGAGCAGGAGACTAATGATGCCCCTTACAATATAAACAAAATTAACCATGTGATGAATCCATCAGAGCAAAGGTCCAGACAGACATGGTTGGATGACCTTGGTGCTGAAGAACTTGCTAGCTTGACCACCAACCAATCAAAGATCTTTTGAGATGAACTACAGCAGAGATCAAAAGCCAGACCCTGTCATGTGACATCAGTGATGTCCACTTAAATGGACTAAAATTCCCATTGACCTACTCCACAGTTTCCTGGAAGTGTCATGGTAAGAAGTCCAAATACTTTTGTTCCGATGGTGTATGAAAGTTTGTTGTGACGTTTGACATGAAAGCCCTTGTTTTCATTTTCAAGAACTCGCTCGGCGTGAGTTGGCAAAGTGTGGGGTGAAATTGGTTCAGATGTTGACACGATGGACTTACTTCCAGGCGAGGGTTGAGGCAGCAGGTTTCTGTGGTTCTCCTCTCGTTCCAGGCGAGGCAAAATGGGATGGCGGGAAGGGTGCCGTGGTGGCTTCAGCGGCCTTACAACTGCTTAGCACAAAAAGAAACACAGTTGTCCAAGCCAATTGGTACAAATGTCACTCACACTTCTCGTTAAGATTTTAATTGAATTCCCCCATGAGCCATTCCAATTTGTATCGATACACTGTGCTATACACACAGTGGTTAACACGTTTATTAGATCACCTGTGAGAGAAACAAGACAAGATCACGCAGCATCATGAAACGCTTGAGTGCAGACTCTTTCAATTTCAGTGAGTCCTCGATTGACCATTTTGAGGTTTTAGGAACTTCAAACTGTATTCATCTAGATGCGCTCAAATTTTAGCCAGCCCTGGGCTTATCTTTTCAGAATCCAAATAGCTATATTACTCAATAAGAAATGTGAATACTAATACCACTAATAATATTGAGTGGCACGGTGACCGACTGGTTATCACGTCCGCCTCACAGCACAAAGGTGCAGGCAGGGTTCAATTCAAGGTGTGGAGTTTGCATGTTCTACCCATGCCTGGGTTTTCTCCGGGTACTCCGGTTTCCTCCCACATTCCAAAAACATGTACCAATTGTTAATGAAACACTCTAAAATTTTGAGTGTTCCATTAACAATTTAGAGTCTAAAATTTAGAGTCTAAATTGTCCCAAGTTGTGAGTGCAAGCGCGAATGGTTGTTCATTTCTGTGTGCCCTGCGAATGGCTGGCAACCAGCTCAGGGTGTACCCCACACGAAGGCAGCTGGGATCGGCTCCGGTATGCCCACGACCCTTGTGAGGATAAGCAGATTAGAAAATGGATGCATGGATGGATAATAATATTAATAATACATAATGGTTTATAAAAAAAAAAAGTATATATTAGCCCCCAGGGGATGCACAGGATGTCAACCAACCTCCCGCGATCGACCCGTTACGCCCATACACACGCATGCCATGATGAGCAACAGCCTGACGCAGAGGCATGCGACTCACTTTTACCGCCTGTTAACTATCGTAGCTCATACGTACAGTTTTAAAATGCCTCTTTCGGCCCTCCAGATTCCCATTCTTTGCAAGTGCCATCGGTGAATTGTACACGAAATGCACTTTGCCTGATGATAATAATAATAATAATAATAATAATAATAATAATCATAATAATAATAATAAAAAAGGCGACATCGCATCAGCTCTGAGCGCAAGCTGCCATAGCAGACTGCTGAGCGCTAACTTCCGGTGACGCAGTTCACGCGCTACCGTACGTTCACCGTGACCTGCTTTATTTCATTTTGTTTTTTCACTACTGTTTGTGAAAGTGAGACTGACAGGATTATTAGGGTTCAGTGGGCATAAACACAAAAAGTATATTACGGTACTACCTAGAGATACACAAATGTTTGTTAGGTTTTTTTTTTTTCCTCTCCACCCCTCGCGATCGACTTGGGACCAGTCCGCGAGCTACCTGTCGATCGCGATCGACATAATGGGCATCCCTGGCTAAACGAAAGGCACTTCCACTAGAATATTTTGTTGTATTTACCCACAGGTGTCCTCCGATGAACGAGCCCCGGGTTCACTCTCTAACACATTTCATCTTCATGTCAACAGCCAGGAGCTTCACACTGCATTTCAGAATAACTGACAAGCTAGCAGGGAAATCATGGAGTGGATCCCATGTAAATAAGGACCCTCTCTATATGTAACTGCATATACGAATAGTCCATCCCGCACATTCTTTGCTGTGCTGCTTTTCATCTGCTTTTTGTGCGACCCAGATGCTCAAAGAAGCATTTACCACTGCAATCAAAGAAAACATGGGGTTCAATAATAATACAAGGAACCCTGCACACGTGTACAGCAGCCTTCTTGGGAAACAGACAACAGATGCATTCTTTAGCAGTAGCAAAGAGCCTGCGGATTTGGATTTTGTAGTTGAATGTTTTTGTTCCTGGCCCTCAGCATTCGCACTCATCATCGGCCACCCACGTGTTCTCATTGTCACGAATGTGTGGCCAGACTGTTGTCCATGATGCTGAAGGTGCAATTAATAAATGTGCGTTTCATTAGTGGTGCATCTATTCCCACAACACCAGCAAAACAAAAGTGCTTGTTAAGGACATTCAGGAACACCACTCATGAAGGAGGACATTAGGACGGTGGAGCCGAACTTGGAGTACACTTGAACACCTCACTGAAGTAGAATACCAATAATTATTTTTAGGTCGTCTTTCACCCCATTCGCTATTAATTTATATCACAACTCTCCACTGTGTGCGCATAAACTTCTGAACCCTCTGCAATGATATTACGTACATACTATGCATTGTATACACAGGGTATGTACTTTGTATAATCACTGGTCTGCATATATTACAATGTTTCATACACATTGGATATGTCACCAAAGATTTTAAAACACCACCACAGATATCAGAGTGATAGCAGAAGCAGTCAAATGACTCATTTGCTTCTCTGTGAAGTACAAGAAGCTCTTGACTCTTGTGACCCTCACGAGTCACAGGGTAGCTAGGCAGATCGGTGACCTGTGACCTTTACGACGCTGAAGGCATGGGATTCCAATCAGACCTCGAGAGCACAAGTGGTTTGTTTAGTAGCTTGAAAATAAAAAATAACAGCTAATGTAATGCTGGGGAACGTCATATCATGAAATGTAATTTATAACTGAACTTGGCCAAAGTTAGGTGGAAAGCCTCATTGTTATTGTTAATATTATTACCGTATTTTCCGCACTAGAAGGCGCACCTAAAAGCCTTCCATTTTCTTAGAAGCTCACAGCGCGCCTTAAAATCCAATGCGCCTTGTGTACGGTCATTGCGGTAATATGTCGACCCCAAAATGGCTCCTTGCTCGAGATAATGCTGACAACGCAGAGTTCAAACTTAAGGCGATCGGTTACGCAGTTAAACACGGAAATAGAGCAGTGGCAAGAGAGTTCAATGTTAATGAGTCAATGTGATAACTTGCTGTTGGTTAAGTGAACTGTGTCACTGCTTTATTAAATAGGTTTGACTGACATCTAATCGTTCTGTTGCCGTTTCAATTGCTCCATCTAGTGGATGCATTGTAAATTGCGTCTTATAATGCGGTGCGCCCAATGTATGAAAAAAATTATAAAATAGGCCATTCATTGAAGGTGCGCCTCATAATCCAGTGCACCTGGTCTAAGCCTGATTTTCTGGGCTTAGACCAGCCCACTTCAATTCAAACCATTGTAATGATGATATTAAATTTTTTGAATTTGATCGAAAATCCAATTTACAGTTGAATGTGCTTCCAGGATCCCGATCAGTGTTTGTTTGAACCAGTCCGAGAACATTCATTCATTCATTCATATTCCGGGGTCTATCCCAACTGTCTTCGTGCAGTAGGCAGGGAACACGCTGAACCGGTTGCCAGCCAATCGCAGGGCACACAAAGATGAACAACCATCCGCGCTCACACTCGCACCCAGGGACAATTTGGAGTGTTCAATCAGCCTGCCATGCATGTTTTTGGAATGTGGGAGGAAACCGGAGTACCCGGAGAAAACCCACGCAGGCCCGGGGAGAACATGCAAAGTCGAACCCACGACCTCTGCACTGTGCCGCGCTAACCACTGGACCACTGGGCCGCCCCAGTCCAAGAATATAAATAGTTAAATTGGGAAAAAGGGCAAAAAGGGTCCACGAGGCAAGTATCCATAGCACCAGATAAGACATTTTACACTTAACAAGGCAGATTTATCAAACATTGATTGAGACAGCTCACACTGCACTTCATGCTTGTGCCCTTATTTGGAAACCTACTCACAATCCTTCCGGTGCACTACTTAGCAGCCTCACGCTAACTTTACTCCGGCAACAGTTATTGGAGGAGGCTTTTTCATCATCCTTTGCTGCGGATCAGATAATGGATGGATGGATGGATTTCAAAATGGATCCGCGGGCCGGAAGGAATTCATGTGCGGGCAATGGGCATTGAGAGTAGTGGCCTGAACAGCGTATATTGCAACCGGACCCAGTCAAAAAAAACTAAACATACAGATTAGTCACTCCAACAACGAGTCTTTTTTGGGGTTTTTTTTTTTTTGGTTCTGAGGGGCCTCAAACGCCAACCCTCCTGTTCCGAAGTCCTTCCCAATGAGCTCCTACTGCCCCCAGCTCAGTTGTAGCACTGCATATCTTCTCACAAGCGCAGAAATGGTACGGTGACAATGTGTCAATGTGATGACAAACTACTATTTTGAGAATGTGATGCAGATTTAACTCTGTTAGTTGCAAAACCAAAACGATGGAATGTAGTCAGTGATGAATAGAGAATAAACGAGGCTTACACCAGTGGGGACGGGTGCTCACTGGGGGAGGCCGGGTAGTGGTGGTGGTTGTGGTGGTAGTGGTTTTAATGATGGGTACCGTCCACGGGAGGTAGTTGGCGCTGTGGTGAGCTTGACGCAGTGGACTCCTCCCATGGTGGAGGTCGTACTGGTCTGGTGGTAACCAGTACTCATACTCAATGCCTGGGTTTCTGTCTGTGGCAAGAACCTGTACACACGATGACCACATAGAAACATAAAGACGAGATAAGTCAAGGTTTTGCGTTTACCGTCTTGAGATGTTGTGTGATTAGGTGCAGATGTCCAAACGCTTTTGGGTATCTCACCATTAGACGCAAGTCTTCCCGTGTTGGCCCCGGGACCTCAAAGCTCTCCCAGGTGTCAGCTGAGCGCCGGTATAGAAGTTTGGTTCCGGCTATATTGTACTCGCCCGGGACACTGATCTTCCAGTTACCGTTGATGACGAACTGGGAGCGACCATTCTGGAGAGCTTTAAGCGGGAAGAGGGCAATGATGGAGTCAAAGCTTTCTGTATCAGTGGATCCCAATGAAGTCGGGAAGTGGGTGGATTTAGGGGTGCATTGAAGAAAGAAATAAGCCAGATGCCCAAATAAGGTCAGGCTGTCTCGACGAAGTACTGAAGGAGATTTTCCATGACATATAGTGGAAACGAGCACATTCACCTGCTTTGGCCCGGTGGCCAGATAAAGCTTTCATATGTGGCCATCTCAAACCACAGTGTGTGCCATTACTAGGCCGCTTTTATTTTGGTCTCATAAACAAGATGAGAATAGAAGTCGTGGCTGTTCTGTTGCCACCACACATCCAGTGAGCAGGCAGGGCTGGCTGAGCCCCGACCGTCACTGGGGGATGAGGAAGTAATAGCAAGGCCAGGAAATTATTTGACATGTCGGATTTACAAGTGTAGCCATGGAGCTGGTGTCAAAGCAGTAACAGGAAATAGATACAAACATCAGAGCAGGTGGCCCGCGTGTTTGTCCGTGAGCTTACCAAGATAATTCCTGCTGTTATCCGTGACTCGGATGTGAGTGGCTCCAGCTGGTATCTTGGTTACTTCGTTGTATCCAAAAGGACCTCCGAGCCGACAGAAGAGCACACTCCATTAGAGACTTGAATCTATTCATGCGGTCACATTGCTCTCAGTATATACAATTGAACTGAATTATTTTTCATTTCCATTTTATTGACCTCGAGCAGTGGCTCGTAACCTTCTTAGAGATACCGAACCCAACCAGTTAATATGCACATTCACCGAACCCTTCATTAGTGAAAAATAAATATATATATATATTTGTTTTACAAATTCAGGATATAAAAAAAAAAAACCACAACGCATTTGTTAAAAACAGAAAAAAGTAAATAAAATTTCAACCTTGTGAGGATAAAGCAGATCGGAAAATGGATGGATGGACGGATAGTCTCCTTTTAACAGGATCCATGACATTTCATCTTTGCGCTTTTGCAACAATGTCATCATTGACACGTTCAAATAGATTTGATGACAATAGCAAGTAACAACGAGTAACATTTCATGGGACTGCTTTACAAGCACCTCCACTTGCACTTTATGAATGAGTTGAAATCACAACCAATCATTCGATGGTAATATTTTACTCCTGAGTGACAAAAAAAAAAAAAAAAAAAAAAAACAACAACAAAAACAAACAGCTGAGAAATCTCAATGGGTCCCCCGCTGTTCCGGAATGAAAAGCTCATGGTAATAGTCTTTTGCTGTCGGTTTCTCTCCTCCTTACGAATTTCAGGGGGGAAACTCTGCACAGGTTTCCAACGTCAGACTTCCACACAGGCCCCGATGAACTCTAAAGCATCTGACCTTGCGGGAGCATTTGTGTCACCGCCCTCCGTCAATTCGCTCTCCGTTTGCAAGCAAAGCTGCAGTATAAGGAGCAAAGCTCCCAGGAACGAAGTCACCCAAACAAATGAGACGTTATCAGCTTGTTTTCTCCTTGCTCGCGTTCACCCAATATGACCTGCAGCCTGGCCCTTCCTGCGCACAACCGTGCGTGCGGACGTCACTGTTTCACGCCAGAGCTGTTGCGGTCCCGTGAGGTGACGCCCCTAACCAATAACAATTCATATTTTTCATTATTCAATCTTTCAAGGGATCTTACTATGTCAATGCTCATGCAATCTTACCATTGTTTTTAACCCTTTCAGGGAGAGCGGTTATTAGAGTGGACAGCTATTCAAATGTTGTTTTGAACCCTTATGGGTATCCACTGCCATTATTTTTTTTTCTTCATGTCTAAAGACCAATAAAAACACTTGAGAAATAATTCCTGATGTCGGTTATCATTTGTGCCTGAGAGGGTTAATTTTAGAGGCTCTCTGACTAGGCAAAAGTGGCTGCACTCTGATGTCGAATCCATAGATGTCCCGCGTCATTCCTTTTATGGTCTTTTTTTTTTTTTTTTGGTAACTTTTCACTTCACTTCACAGATTGCTTATGGGCCTGAAATAATGATGGTGGGATGACTGACAGACTGACGTGCCCACCACTGGGGTAGGGGTAGACCTTCAATTTTATCCACGACAATAGTGAGATTTAATGGTGTACTGTATATCAAAGGGATGGGTTATACCATGCAAGTGGTCATGAGGTTGTGGCTGGTTGCTGTAAAATACACAGTAGGTGTTCTATATATGACTAAAAAGGGTGAAGAGAAAGTAATCCTATCCGATCGAGAAACAATTTGCGCTGTCTATGCGGGAAGAGAAGCTGTAATGTCATAACCAGTATGATCTCATTCAGACGGCTCATTTCAATAGATCGTAAACATGTACAGGCGTACCTTTGTTTATTTGTTACCATCAAATCAGTTTTGAAATACAGCTTCAAGTCTTTTAACAGATCATTTGATGTTTTCAGAAGGAAAGAATATCCGCATTGATTCCAACCTTTGTTTTGGGTCGAGAAACAATTATTTGAATGAATATCTGAAAGGGATTGCTGCCTTCTGACAGAACCAGCAAAGATGTCACACAATCGCTATTTTATGATCATTTGTCGTGTGGTTTATTCTGAATGTCACTGTTTTTCAGTGATGTTCAGAAGTGTACGCCTCTGTGTCAGTTAATTAGCTAAAGTTAGGATGCAGAGAGTGTTTGTAGAGTGGCGAACTTCTTTTTACGCTTACATGCATTTTAGTAAGAATTGCATTTTTATTCGTCATTAAAATTAAGGCACCAAGTGTTGGATTGTTTTTAAATTTTAAAAAATGGCTATGGTTAACATCATTTTACAGTTGCATGACAGTTAATAATGTGAAAACCAAAAATTGTCTATACAATAAAAATTGGATGATGGTTCCGGTCCGACCCTGCATGCACAAATTATTCATACATTGTTATCTAGTTTGTAAACCAGTTTCAAAATCCAAATTGTTGTTGCCCCAATGCATTAACTTTGTGCTTGATTATAGTGTTGAACATACAGGAAAGAAGATGCTAAATTCATATGGACTTTTGTGTGTCCACATACCGAGAGTATTACAGGATGTACCATCACAGGTACACGTTTTGGTGATAATAAGCCTATAATAAGGTCGATTGGATGCCTTGACTTGGGATTCTGCACAAACCTCTTCTTTCAGAGACCTTAACCACTGCAATTTTGAACTACCGGTTGTTAGTTTAATTTTGATTTGGAGGTTAGCCAACAGCTTTTGGTTAGCGTAAGAGTTTCACAAAAGCCTCATGACTAAACATCAGTGATGAGAAATCAAGCCAAGAGCCGAGTATTATCCTGACATCAAGTAGGTCTGAAAGTGATTCCTCATGTTGATTTTTGCACACCCTTGTGTGTGTGTGTGTGTGTGTGTGTGTGTGTGTGTGTGTGTGTGTGTGTGTGTGTGTGTGTGTGTGTGTGTGTCCTACCTGCCTCCAGGCCGTTGCTCTGGTAAACACTCCTGTGGTGAAGGCAGGTGGTGTTTTTCCCTCCACAGACCATGCAGGCATCCTCTTGCTCCTTTGAACCCAAGATGGAATCACAGCCAGGCTTCTATATGAAGCGTAGAAACATGCTTCGTGAAATGTTTACCATACAACAGGGATGAGGATCCGATGGGATGTCTGTCCTAAGTGCTTTTTGATTGCACATGATCTGGCGAGAGGCAGCCTTTTTTGTTTATGTTGTGTAGTTCTCCACAACTGCATTTCGACTTAGGATGACCCGCGCACGCACGCACGCAGGCACGCAGGCACGCAGGCACGCACGAACGCACACACCTTCTGTTTCTTCTCCCTGTCATTTTTGTGTCTTTAAAACATTTATTTGCAGCAAGGGGCTCAATGAGGGTCTCGAGGAATTCCAAAACACAGGGTGATAATAGTTGCTGCTGCATAGATTACAGTGAATGGTTTTGTTTTTACTTCAGCCTTCGATTCCAGTGATGCAGGGCAATCTTCCAGGAGACCTATAATTAGCCTCCCAAAGTCTTTTAAAAACACGGCAAGCATATATGGGCATTCCAGGAAATGAATCCCTGGTGTGAAGGTACAGTGCACACAACACAAGCCCCCACTGGGGGTGCGAACATGGCCCAGCAAAATAACCAAATCAAGAAATTGCATCCGTATTAATCAAATGGATCTCAATATTACTTTGAGCATCTGCTCTACTATCTTAGACTTTTTGGCTGCTCAGTTTTTGTGACTTTTCAGGCATGAAAATTAAATCGAGTTCCCAAACTTTACTACATCGGGTGTGTTGAACTTTACTACATCGGGTGTCATATACCTGTACAGTCCTGTGTGTACTTTTTCAACGTGCTCATCAAATTTATTGGAACAAAATTCTCTCTCTCTCTCTCTCTCTCTCTCTCTCTCTCTCTCTCTCTCTCTCTCTCTCTCTCTCT
>NW_017805139.1:2887524-2896475 GCF_001891065.2 Hippocampus comes
CATACTTGCAGGTTCATAAAGGACATGTACCATGCTCATTTCCCAAATGAGGAATTTCTGTTATCAGGACAAATTGGACAGCGCAAACACGAGTCCGCACGAGAGAATATTTACTGTATATATATGCGCGCGCACACACACACACACACACACACACACACACACACACACACACACTGTACTACAATTCATACAGTTTTATCTGCTCTAAGCGTTGTATAAAGTTGAAGCAGTTGTTCTTGGTAAACAGACTACAAAAGAGAGAAAATCTTAGTTTACTCTCACCAAACAGCGTCCGTTGACACACACAGCACCGGGTATTTTGTCACAGGCTGTGCCATCAAGCACACGTCCAAAGTTGTAGTAGAAGTTATGACCCAAGGCCAGGCAGTTGAGCTCACAGGGGTTGGAGCCTGGTAGAGGAGATGTTCAGTCATTGGCTCGGTGATTTTAAGTGGGTTGGAGAATGTCAGAGTAAACTGCTGTTGAACTGATCATCAAGAGATGAAGAAAGCAAAACATACTGGGCTGGATCATAATCACACAAAAGGATGACAAGATAAGTAAGAAATGACTTACAAGGACAGGAACCAGTAGAATCTCAAGAGCAGAGGTTAGTTTTGCAATCTCATGAGATATTGAAATGTATTTTCATGTCGCTTTAGACCAGTGCTTCTCAAATAGGGGGGCAGGTTCCCGTAGGGCCTGGGGTGTGGAGGGAGGTGTGACCGCAGGTTACATTTTTTTTCCCTGTCATACTAGAATAAAGTGTAATTGCACATCCACTACAGTAGGTGGCAGTGGCACTCTCATTGCCAGACTTCCTGCAGGGAGTATTAGCTCCTCTGCAGAGGTGCAACATGACACTGTCATGATATTGTCCTGTTTGTTTTTTCAGTCTCCGACGGGACCGGAGGGCGTTCCCTCCAGAGCGGCACCTGCCTCTTATTATCATTGTTATCCTGCTGCCTTTAAAAGCTGAGCCACGCTGACAACTGGCTGTCAGATTATTCAGTCATGCTCACGATTTTTTCTCCATGTGCCTGTTGATTCTAGACATTCTTGACTTTTTGCCTCATAGCTTCTTGCCTCGTTTTTCATGTATTTCTGGTTGAAATTTCTCGGTTTGTATTTTTGTGAGAGGTTTTTTTTTTTTGTCCTGTTTCTTTGTCACCATCGTCAATTGATTACTTCGTCGGTCTTACGTTTTTCTCTTGAATAAAAATTTTTATTAACGGTCTTATCCTTTGTGGGAGCTGATTCTGTTCCGGAAACTTCCGGACACTTAACAGATACACATCATGTGCGTTTTCTTTGTTGAACTTAATGCGGCAATGACAAAATGTTTAACCAAATGCGCTACTATATGAAAGACTCCCCCACCCCCTCCCCTCCTAAGCATGCAAGGGGTGGGGGGCTTACAGGTGCAGCACAAACACGGAAGCAGGGATTAGACTGGAAGAGAGTGAAGGTTCTAATGTTTTTAACTGAAAAAAAATCTATAATGTAAAGTAAGGGGTTCAACTATGGCTACACAGATTTTTGACGGAGCGATAGCACACTCTAGCCCCGGTGTAGCACCATGACAGAGAAATTTTGAAATTGATACATTTGAAATTAACCCTGAAAGCTCACGTATGAAAATAATTGACAAACGTAAAAACAAATGACATTTTCACTCTAATTATAGTTGTATATAGTTAATTTTATACATGTAAGATGTAGTTTCATTTCGTAAAGTTTTTTTTTAAGCATTTAAATTTTTACTGGACCTTGTTTACAAAATCGGGTATTCAATTTTTGTTTAAGTTATCTCATTAACTTGAATAACTTTTCCCCGTAGATGGATGAAGTCGTGACATGACATTTGCAGATGTGAGTACGTCAGCAGTAAAGGATGCTTTTACCTTCAATTCTTTTATAAGACTTGGCTGTCTATTAGGATCACATCGAATGCAAGTGGTATGAAGTGACGTGTGTTGTCTCACTGACCTCCTTGAAAGGTAGTCCATCTGAAGGAGTTTCCTGTCACCAACTGTTTCTCATTGAAAGCGGCACACTGCATCTCTCGGAACTCTTGTGAGCTAGGAGGACACTCCTACACACAATGCATCGGCATTAGGGATACAGACTACAGTACTCTGTAATGCTGAATGTGACATTCATTTCCAATCATGGCAAATTGTAATCCTAATCCTAAAATTAAATGAACGCGCAAATGAAGCCTCGGGGAGCTAAATGACACCGAGAATGAAGCTGCCCAGATGGGTGTTCCCATCAGAGCGCAGAAAACATGTTTGGGAACTGCGGCTATTTACTGCACCGGAGGCTTGATCTGAATCACAAAGTGCAAAGTGCAACATGCACTCATTTTCATCCTGAAACAAGCTTCAACTCATCTGTGAGATCGTCTACATGCAAGTATGAGCTGTGTGGCGATTGCCTGTCCAAACACACCCACTCACAACTCCTCACGTATCTAATGCGGTTGCAACCCAGACACCCGACTGCAGCACGACCGCATGAAACTCGAAGAGCTCATAGCCGAGCAGTGAAGACAAAGGTTAGTATGCTCGTGAAATTCCAGTTCACACCCTGAAAGGTCTCAGCCGCAACATTATCCCCAAACACGCCCACATGCTCAACTTCAAGAACAAACATCAGCCTTTGTCTGAAAATATTTGCATTGAAAATTGCGTGGCAATCTTGTACAGTGTGGAAACCTTCATGCTGAACGACCTTGGTGTTGCAGATCTTGTATTGTCTCGGATCACCTCCACAGGGTCCACTCAGTGGGTTTCTGACAAACACAAAGACATAAATGGGACAAAATGAAGTTTGTGTTCACTTGGAAATAACTCTAACTGAAATGTATCAGAAATTCATTTTTTATGTTTGATCCCAAAAAAATATACATTTAATGTGAGGGTTAAGTATAGGCCCATCACAAGAAGGTCAAACTGTGTGAAGAACATTGATCCGTGTCTTCTAGCAGCACGAATCTTCCTGAAATAACTTTTCTTCAGTTGCCTTGAAGGTGCAGAAAGTAAAAACCTAGTTATGCTCTATCTGGTTATAACACTCACTACATCGAAAGGCATTAAGGAGTCACGAATGAACAGTCGGTACTCATTTTTGGTGTCAAGCCCTTGTAAAAGTCAGGATTTTTCTTTTTCTGTTTTAGATATGGTAAGGAAACCAAAACACGGAAGCAAAATGCTGTCTTTTGCAAGGGCTTCACTGTTAAGGTGAGGAGCATGTTGAATGAGTTTTTTCCCCAGTAACTCTGGCCGACAGGGGCACAAAGTTGAGCAAACAATGTTCTATGTTTGGCGGGACTGTCCTGGATTGAATGGGTAACACCTCATACAGTATTCACTTCTCTCATTGTCGCAATGTGAAAGGACACAAATATGCGGCAATATCCCGCATTGATGGGCTTTGTGTAAAAGGCAAACTGCCAATAAACGTCAGACCTTCTGTTCCAGCTCTGACGTGGCAACTTTGCAGGATTTCTGTGTAAAGAGTCTTCAGGGTTCCGACAAAAGTGTAATTCGGAACAGAGTCAACTCATCAATGTCTGATGAAAGCTTGGCGATTTAAAATGCATGCACCGGGGATGAAATGGGGTTAAAGGATAACAACTTGTCCAATTCTCCCCAAGCAATCAATGCATACCCCCCCTCCCCCAAAGCCCAATATATTGTAAGATGTAAGATGTCCCTAACCTGGTGATGCAGGTTCGTGTACGCACAGCAGCACCGGTCCCACAAGTTCGTGAGCACACGGACCAGCCGCTCCAGCTTGCCCATTCGTTCCTAAAGTGCAGCTGGCGTCGGGTTCGTGCAGGACGGCCCAACAAGCCTTCACTATAAGGATCCCACGCAGAAGCCCAGGAAGCCTGAGCCTGAGAGAGAAAATAAAAGTCTTGAATACCAACACAGAAAGTAACATGGACTGTGGGGCAGCTGTGGCCATGTTGTCATCCTGGTTTAGGGAAAAAAACATCAGCAGCATCACTGTGGACAGACATACAGTAGCTATAAAGTTTATGCTATGTCGCTTCCTTGCTCTGTTCACAACTGTGGCAGATGAAATGTCACTAATCAATACGTTGGTGCTTTCTTTTCCAGATCTCTCATTTTTAGATCTAAAAAACATTTGGGCTTCCCTTTATATTTAATGTTATGAAAGCCCCAATTATAAAATTACCTACGTGTCTGGTATAATAACTGGATGTCTGATGTTACTAACAAACCAATCTGTGTCAAAATCGGTAAAGAATTGTACGAGCTATGATAAATTTATTGGAGCCAAACACTATGACCTCAATAGAAGTGAACGGAATAGATCCCTGGGGAGTCCGGGTTCAAGACGGTGGCAAAGTCTGCACATCCACAAACAGCCGAGGTTTCTTCAAGTGGTTTTGAAAGCTTAACTTAATATCTACTCCTTATACATACTTTGTATGTAGGGATTTTCAATATATACTGTCCATGGTATTAAGTTGTTTTCACGATGTGTAATTTTAAATAAACAAATTCCATATTCCAGGTGACAAGTGTTTTTTTTTTTCATTCTGATTGCTGCAATAGTTGGCAGTGGTAGACCAGTACTTAACTGCAGCTCAAAATGGAATGCTATCCGTCGATATGGAGTAATAGGAGACATTTAAGTGACAGAGATATGTATGGGCTTCTTCCACGCAATGCGCCGATACTGTATAGCACAACGCTGCCACATTTTGGCAGCAGTTCTGAGGTCCAGTGTGCACTTTAAGTCACTTTTCAAGCTGTAAGAGTGACTACAGTGTGTGTGTGTGTGTGTGTGTGTGTGTGTGTGTGTGTGTGTGTGTGTGTGTGTGTGTGTGTGGAGAGAGAGAGAGAGAGAGAGAGAGAGAGAGAGAGAGAGAGAGAGAGAGAGAGAGATGTAATGAGGAACTATGTCACACACCAAAACTGTCTGCCTCAATTGATGTGTGCTTGCTGGAAGCACGAAGGGAGCGATGACTGGTGATTCTAGTGACAGGAAATATGAAGATTCCACTATTTTAATAATGTCTCATTGAAATTGTTATATTGAAAAAAAATCCATGTTGAGCATGGAGCATAGATCTAAAATAAAGCTTAATTGAATGCAACCATTTTTTTTCTACTCTTCATTTTCAGGGGAAAGGTCGAGTGGGCAGCAGTGCAGCACTGCCTCCCTTACCTTCACTGACTGCACATCCCTGGATGGATGGAAGGGTGTACTGTATACTCAACGGTAATTCATATATTTGCACGTACTGCTTTATAAAGACTAGACGAATGCTCACTGAGGGTTTGTGCATCGTGATATTGTGTGTCATTTCTTTTCAGCAAGCATTTTCAACAGACCATGACAGATACAGTATGTTTTTGCGTGTTTGAATGTGTGTGAGTATGTGTGTGTGTGCATGTGCGTGTGTGTGTGCGTGTGTGTGTGTGTGTGTGTGTGTGTGTGTGTGTGTGTGTGTGTGTGAACAAAACAAGATGGGGGGGGGGCAAAGGTGTGTTTGGAGAGTTGTTTATGATTCCTCTCACAAAGAATTGTACTCCCTGAAAACCATGCAGAAAATGCACAACCTTGTTAGCTTGTTGGATAAGGACCATCACAACCAAACAATAAAAGTGATTAAAGAAATCTCAGAGGTGCTCCTCAAACACATTCCAGAGTTTGTACCCTGGAGGTGGAGTGAAACTGGCAATGTTCCCACCAGTTTCTCATTCAAGAGCTGACTCACACCCACTTAACTCTTCCTTCGCACACACACTCAACAGCTGTGTGTCTATCAGCGTCAGCTGCGGTGTATGGGCCCAGAAGGATGTGCGAGCTGAAAATGTGTGAATAATATGTTCAAGTAGAAGTGTATTTCATGTATTCATCACTGTTCAAAAGATGAAACAAATGATACCAGATGTTACCATTAAGATGAATGTACAGGGTATATAAACATTTTTTCATTCATTCATTCATTTTCCGAACTGCTTTATCCTCACGAGGGTCGCGGGGCGTGCTGGAGCCTATCCCAGCTGTCTTCGGGCAGTAGGCAGGGGACACCCTGAACCGTTTGCCAGACAATTGCAGATGAATAACCATCCACTCACATTCACACCTCGGGACAATTTAGAGTGTTTAATCAGCCTGCCATGCATGTTTTTGGAATATGGTAGGAAACCGGAGCAACGCAGGCACGGGGGAGAACTCAACTCAACTCAACTCAACTGTATACATCAAACAACAATCAAAGTCCTTTCACTAGTGGGTCAGAAACGTCATGCTCACTTGTCTGCTACAAGCTAAGTTTGAAAGTTAACAAGAAACTGTAACGTCCGTTGAGGAAAACAGAGATTGGATTGACTTCTGTCACATTGAAATCCGCTTCAATTCCAAGCGCCGACTCTCAGTTCCAAATACGCACCTGCGCTCCACGCCAACACTCCTCTCTCGTCATATTCAGCTCCACCAGCCATCCAGCCGCACCAACGCAGACTGTCCAGCGGCGCCAACACCAGCACTGAACAAAAGGGGGCTTTGAACAATGCTGCCCATTACAAAACAACAACCACAAAAAGCTAAGCTCATGCAGACGGCTGCCAGCTACGGCGCCATCTTGAATACTTTTGTCACTGACTGAAAAAACGTACCAAGTTTTAAGTTAATCAAGTTAACAGAATGGAATTTTTCTTACCATTTAAATTGAGACTGGTTATTTTTGTTTAATATTTACAATTGCTAACTTGGTTTTACAATTGTATGAAAGTTAAGAAAGCCCTGGAGGGGACGTGAAGTTAGAGTACTATAATCTGTAATATAGTACCACTCCTCTATTTATGCTCCTATCAAGACTGTGTTAAAACAAAGTTTAGCATCACAGTTTTACTAAAGTTGTTATTACAAATAAAAAGTTTGTTGACAATGACCAGATTGTCTGTTTCTGATCAAAAATATAGCCTGGAATTGCCACGGTTTGTTGTGAAGTTACAGTGAAAAAAAAGGCCAACTGCAGCTCACTGAAGTTATTTGACTTTGTGAATCATAAAATAGAATCTGACAGTTTCTACACACACACACACATGCACACACGCACGCACACCCACACGCGCACGCACACACACACACACACACACACACACACACACACACACACACACACACACACACACACACAGAGTCATGTTTCCATCACATTGCATTGACATGAGCTCATTTCCCAGAGATGCTTTAACATTACATACCATACTTCAACCTCTTTTAAACCACAGTTAATCTGATGGACCCTATAGACTTGCTACAGACTCCAAGCAGAACATTTTAATCTCTGTTTCCAGGCCAATCACCACCAGTTTAAAAAAAAAAAAAAAAAATCACCTTAAGAGGACAACACATTAAGCAAAAACCAAAGAAACACCAGTGTCAACACCAATACTCCACATCAACATCTAATACGAGAAACGTCAACACAAACGTCCTCGGCATACACACAAATTGAGAGTGATCTGTGCAGTGACTCTCCATCATTGTCCGTGGCAGGGTCACCTGAGGTTGCCCTCATTAACGTTACTGCCAGTCAAATTAATGTTGATAACAGTTGGAAAAGCCATTACAGATGAAATTACTGTCACGTTTCCAACATGACCTAAATTCACAGAAGACGGTGAAACAGAGACGTGAGTCCGGTACAATCTGACACAAGATCACATCATGCTTCATGTCTGCAACCAGATAGTATTCCAGTGTGAGTGTACATGTCGGCACCTGGGAGAAGCTTCAGCTGAGAAAGAAAAATGATAAATAATACAATGATGTACAAAAATGATCCAAATTAGAATAGTGGATCCTCCGAAGTGCAATGCTCTCGGTTACCACAATTTGGAATTCAACTAACGTCTCATGAAAACTGATTAATGGTTTTCATCAATTTAACAACTTGATTCAGGAAGATGGCAGGAATTTAAACTTGTTGGTGCGGCTGTGAAATGAAGAGTTAAGCTAGTAGAGGGGAAAAGAGAAGACGGCAAGAAGAAAGCAAGCCGTTTTCAAAGACTACAAAAGGTTTCAAGGTGATGAATCTGCAGAACCAAAAGCAACAACAAGGGTCACATGCTCGCATACTGTCAGCCAAGGAGAAAAGTTGTAAGTGAACATTAATGTAGTCGAAACGGGTAACTACACTGAATGCTAACTCATGTTATTATCAATTACCATATTTTCCGCACTATATAGGCGCTTCTGAGTATAAGGCACACATTCAATGAATGGCCTATTTTAAAACTGTTTTCATAGATAGGGTGCATCGCATTATCAGGCGCAGAATGAAACTACAATAAAATAAAAACTAATAGAATGAAACTACAAGAGAGGCTGCGGTTGCGTTATGCATCCACTAGATGGAGTTACGCTAAAGGGAACACAATATAATACTGCTTTATTTATAAAGAGCTATCACAACCGTTGCAGCTGAAACAAAGCACTTTGCAGAACATTTAAAATAACTGCGTCCAAGAAATCAGAATATTGATCCATTTATAAGGAGCATTGGATTATAAGGCAATTTTTTTATATATCGCATCTCGCCCAGAGAGGTGTGATGAAAAGGCCGATACCTGAGAGGTACATCCAGATGACCATACCTGAAGGACTCGAAACTGCCAAACAAAGGCTCCAAGCCTTGTCCAGTCGCCTAAAGAGGTACACAAAAGAGAATGAAGCCAGACGAATAAACAGGCTGTTCGCAACACAACCTGCGAAAGTGTACGCTCAGTGGCAGGGTCCTAACAGCAGAGCTGACCCACCAAGACTGGAAACTGAAAGGTACTGGAAAGGCATATGGGAGAAGGAGGTTGCACATAACAGCAGTGCACAATAGCTGGTGACCCTGAGAGAGGAGCACAGCAACCTCCCTGAACAGAACCCAGTTACCATAACAG
>NW_017805139.1:2897486-2912473 GCF_001891065.2 Hippocampus comes
TTGTGCAAAGAGGCACCTGAGACGATCCAACACATAACTGCAGGGTGTAAGATGCTGGCAGGGAAAGCCTACATGGAACGCCATAACCAGGTGGCTGGCATAGTCTCCTGAAACATCTGTGCAGAGTATGGACTGGAAACCCCAAGGTCAAAATGGGAAACACCTCCGAAGGTGGTGGAGAATGACAGAGCGAAGATCCTGTGGGACTTCCAGATCCAGACTGACAAGATGGTAATGGCGAACCAACCAGATATCGTGATCATCGATAAAGGGTAGAGGAAAGCCGTTGTAGTGGATGTAGCGGTCCCAAGTGATGGAAACATCAGAAAGAAGGAACACGAGAAACTCGAGAAATACCAAGGGCTCAGAGAGGAGCTGGAGAGAACCTGGAAGGTAAAGGTGACAGTCGTGCCGTGCCTGTGGTGGTCGGAGCACTCGGGGCAGTGACCCCCAAACTAGATGAGTGGTTGCAACAGATCCTGGGAACAACATCGGACATCTCAATCCAGAAATGTGCAGTGCTGGGAACAGCAAGGAAACTGCGCAGAACCCTCAAGCTTCCTGGCCTCTGGTAGAGGACCCGAGCTGAATGAGGGATGGACACCACCCGAGGGGTTATTCTTTAGGGCAGGGATGTCAAACTCATTTTTGTCACGGGCCACATTATAGTTACGGTTTCCCTTGGAGGGCCATTAGGACTGTGAAACCACATAGAGAAGTCAAGATTAATGGTTTATTCAACTATTGCCTAAGTTACTGAAATGAAGGTTTGGTAACAAGAAAATGCTTACAATATCTCTGTTATTTATTACATGTGCAAATTTGAAATGTTGGTACAGATTTTAGCAAGCATCATGAAAGTTGAAATGTTTGATTTGCTTTCACGGGCCACATCAAATGATGCCGTGGGCCAGATATGGCCCTTGGGCTTTGAGTTTGACACCATGCTTTAAAGCAACCCCATCCGTCTGGCCAGCATGTGTTCCCGTGGTAACAGAAAGCTATCCAAAGACAGCTTGCCTCCCATGTTGGAGGTCAGTCAGCATTCCCCAGATCAATTACTGTATAGTTGACTTTGAAGGGCCCACTGTGTAAATACTCATCAGTCGTTCCACCCATAAGGATACATCCAGAGTGGCTCTGCAAACGTGCACTGAAAAAACTGATATCATTTGTTTACCAAAGCAATCTTAATTAAAAAGTTGCACTCATTTGAAGATACCAAGTTGTTTAGTGTGTAAATGGTGCAATAACCCTCCACTCGTGTCATTTATGGTTCATGGTCTTGCCAACCCGCAACGAGATTGCATATTACTTCCTGATGGGCAGAGATGAAACTGCAAACTGTTCAGGCCTTGAAGACCTCGGCACCGTAGGCAAGGGGATGTCCAACCTATGGCCCGGGGCCATTTGCGGCCCACCTTCAATTTTTCATCGGTCCATGACATAACCAGAAATAAGACAAAACAAACAAAAAAAAAACACTAAAAAAGACATGGGCCACGAGGTTAGTTAAAAAAGGTGAAGGTGGGCAGAGTGAGTAGGGAGGGTGTTGGAAAATATAGGTGCCATGACTAGTAATAAATGTGTGTAGACACTGTAGAACTTTTCCCAATATTCAACGATACAACTAAACATTTTATGCTGAAAAGAATAACTCAATTTATCTTCCAAACTGCAGTGAATAAAGATAACTCAATTTTAGAGGCAAAAATAGTTTCTTCCACTTTGTGCTCTATGGCTGATTTATGAAGACATCACATTAACGATCCTTAAGTACTTGTTTGAAAAATGGTCACTTTGCTACAGTTTGTTCTTTTTATGGTTCTGAATGTGGAGATGGGCTTTGGCTGCTGTTTAGTGCACAGCTGGATCTACTCTGTGAGAGGGACCACTATTGGCCACCCCCAAAACTTGGAAAAATCCTCAACTATTTACCCTAACTCCTTAAGCAGAAAGCTAATGAAAGTAACTCGACAATACAAACAAGATAGAATTGCTTGCTTGACTAACTTTAGCGTGTTTCAAAAAGTTGACAAATTTTAAAGTGGTCCTTTCACCCTTTCATTTTTCTGTATTCAGCCTACAAACAAAAAAGTTTGAACACCCCTGCCATAGGCAATGAGGAACAGCGGGGTGCAACGCATACCGAAAGCTCACCACAAGGCGCCTCAAACTGTCAGGATACAAACATCTTACAAAAACAACCTAATTAGGAGACTGAAAGAGCTCAGGGACCTGCTCATATCGGAATGTGATGGATGGGCTGTGATTAGTTGAGTTCATTATCAAAATGAGCTGGATTTTCCCTCCGTGGAACCCGAGAGCACAAATTACAGAAATGGCAGCATTTAAGTTTGTCAAACATTGGAAAATGTAAGGGCAAGGAAAAAGTAGCGGCATGGTCTGTGGTGGTTTATGTGAAGGAGATATCCACCACTCACAATAATGAGGGATATAATTTTCAAAGAGATTATTTTTATGCTTTTCAGTGCCTCTCTGTATCCTTGTTGCAGGTTGCAACCTGCTGATGACACTCTTTGACACCCCCTCGTCTCAGCGGCCACTTGTCATAGATGGAAAAGGATGGGGTGAAGGACAATCCAAAAGTTGGAGCAAGAAACGACTTCAACCCCTGTCACTGGGTGTGATGGGAATACGCAGACAAAACTGTGAATACTTCACATGGCAATGAAATAATGCAGTGGCACACAGCCAGCATGTGATCGATTCATCCCTTAGGGAATGTGAGCGTGGACTGTTTTCTGTCTCTCTGTGCTCTGTGGTTAAGTGGCAACCAATCAGGTGACCCGTTTGCTGAGCTGAGATAGGTTGCAGATTTCCTCTGACAGGAGCCGTGTTTCCATGGTGACTTTTCTGTCATTTTGATTGAAATCATTTTGACCGAAGATCGCAGGTCATCTGTTTTACATGTGACACGATCTATTTCGATCTGCCGTTTACATGTGCCACGACATTAGAATCAGAATCGGAATAATAGCTTTCTTGCCATTGTACCACCCGCTGCAGAGGAACGGAACAGACGCAACCTGTTCCAGAGACCGAAACAAAACGACCAACGGGGGGATACAGAACGGGAGTCCGACGGCTCATCTTTTACAGTGCCCCGTTTTCGCAGATGAAAAGAAAAAACATAAGAGACGGGAAGGTGGGGACAAAAACAACCCCAGACTAACCTTCTCTAAAGTGAGCACAGTGGGTAGGTGGGGGGGGGGGAGCTCCAGTGACCCAATTATTTGTACACTAGCAATTACGAAGTCATATTTTCAAAATATGTCCCTTTGAATAATTTGTTGCAACAAAAAACAAAACAGGCACACATCAATGCATGATCGATGTTAACCTCGTGATTTTTCAGTTCATTTGTCAATTTAGCAAGGTATTCGGGAACACTTATTGAAGCGAAAGCTTAATTAAAAACAAGTTACAAGTCATTTGAAACAAGTTCTCCCCATCGCAGACCAGACAAGCCCGGATATGACGCTGCCATTTCCAAGTGCGTAAACAAAGACGACCGATTTATGTCAAGACAGAGCATGCGCAGAGCGGACGCAGCCTGACTACTCCGACTGAACTGTTTACATTACGCATATTCGGATTGCTAAGAAAAACAAAGTACCACTCCTGTCCATATGAACGAAATTCCATTTGGATTCTGTCTTTTCATTCAGACTCAGGTGTTTATATTGAGCATTCATTCCGGTTAGACATTCGGTTTCGTTCATATCGGAATACAAGGCTCCATGTAAACCGGGCTAGTGAAAAGGATGAGTGGTAGAAAATGTCTGGATGGTTCACAAAAAGAGGCTTCTTCTGCCATTTAAGCTTACGCGTTGTGGTATGACATCAAAAGGGTTTTTGTTTTGATTTTCTGCTCCTCTTAGGTTTTAGGGAAAAAAAAAAAACAATACTAGACTGTGTTTGCAGGCTGACGTCACGATATAATCGGCCCCTGAGAGGCACTTGAACTGAGCAGAAGCTTTTCAGATGTTGCCGTGCAGCGACTTGTCTCTCTGACTTACGCTCTGCAGAGAGGACAGGCAGGCCGGAGCGACTAGCAGCAGGACAAAGGTCATGGCCTCGCACGGAGTCAGCTTCCTACAGACACAAAGAGACACAAATGGTGGACGTGAACAAATGTTAGATAAATACAGAGGTGAAGGTGCAACAGAGAAGCGATTCACAGAAGACCAAGAATTGAGGTTCAAATCAGCTTTTGGCCTCAGAGGTCTTCAGATGAGGGACATGATGCACAAATTAGCTGTTGAGCTCTTGCAAATTGTCACCTTAAACCATTGGCTATGTAGATTCCCACTCGTTGGCTGGGTAAGAGCTCCAGTGACACAATTATTTGTACACTAGCAATTACAAAGTCAAATTTTCATAATATGTCCCTTTGAATAATTTGTTGCACAACCTTTGGAGGAAATCCTTGCAACCAAATATTTTCTTGAACTCTCAATGATACTTGTGCACCTGTCGTCGGTTTGAAAGGCGTCTTTTCAGACTGCATGTTTTCCTCAGCTGTTCAAGAGGATTTTGATCAGGTTGATTTGGAATAGTCCAAACATTCGAATGTTTTGTTCTTAAGCACTCTTATTTTCATTTTTTGTTTTTTTGTTTTCAGCTGCGTTCTGGGTCATTATCTGCTTGGAGGGCCCATGAACTGCTTCTGAGAGCTTCTGACACATGACCTGATAGTCTAGAGATGACACAATCCAATGCGCAAAGCAGCCTCAGGACGGTACCAACAACTTTGTCCATGTACAAGTAACATTCTCCCATCATTTGTAGACATCTAGATATCCATGCTAACCGCCGTACTTAAGCTATGAAAACATTTTGCATACTACCGAATGTTCCGTTTTGGTCATATGTGCGTAACAATGCAGACGTGGTGTAACGAGCACAGTAAGACACTTGAGGTGCTTCCAGATAAGACCGCCACTCATGTTGGTTTTAAGGTCGTGTTTTAGCTCTGTTCAGCGGCGTAGTTAAGCTGCACTTTACCGGCGGGCAAACACGCCTCCCTGTGACTAATCAAAAGACAAGAGTATTTTCTGAGAAGTGATACAGTGATCCTGGAAACCCCAGCCCCCCCGTCCCCTTTTTACACACTTCCTGACAACGCTCTGCTGTCAGACACAGTGTCTCTCCTCTTTGCCATGTCACGATCACACTCTTTGGACAAAGTGTAAGATGTAAGACGTCTGGAAAGCCGTCCATTTGATCTTCCCTTTTCACCACATGCTTTTTATTTAATTTTTTTTGGATCCTGTATCAAGTCACTTGTTCATCACTCAGACTCTTGTCTCTCCTTGCACCATAAACACGGTGCAAACCCAAAGCTTTTGTTTTTGGCTCTATCCCAGGTCAGTGGTTGGCCTGTCCAATTAAACGATACACATCTCGCTCACACAGTTGGCTGAGCCGGCCCTCCCTTTAGCTCCTATCTTAGACTAGCATGGGAATTCATATCAGAGAAAGAAGGTCACGTTAACCAAAACAACAGCAAGGTACAAATCATCACTGTTGAAGTTTCACATCACTGAATAGAGACGCAGCAAATGTCTGGTTTGGAATCCGGGCTGGATATTTTTGCCACAATATATGTGATTCATTATTTCCTGCAATCTTAAAAGCGTCTGGAGTAATTTAACCATCACATAGAACAACAAATCAGTCTGCTGACAAGTCAACGCAGACCTTTATGCCTTCTGTCGGACGAGTCTGTTGAACAATATTCCAAATGCTCTACAGTAACACGAATGGAAGCCATTGATTAACGAAAAATAAACTTATAATGAGTACAGCGCCTCCTTTGTAGGGTAGCAGCGCACTTTGTCATGATCTGCTGTCAACAAACTCTGGGAGCCGGTGGCCATACGTGAGCGTTTATCAACTCATGAGCCAGATGTCGGTGAAGAAATCTGAATTGGGCTCACTTGCTGGCTTGTACTGCACAGGTGTCCAAAAGCAAGACTCCAAATGAATATGATGCTTTACGTGTGTTTTAATTGTATCCACCATATTAAAATGTCATGGGAGGGTACCATTGAATCTCATTCTGTATGGATATTATTCTTATCTCTTGGAAAAGTTCAGTTCAGAAACAGAACATCACTTAATCAGATATCGAATCCATTTTATTGTCTTTCTAATATGCATTTTATATGTAATAGAGATTCAGATGGAACTACTACGTACAGTGTCTCAGAGCCTCCCCCCTCCCTACCACTATTTGCGGGAGATAGAGACCAGGCCGGCCTTCAAATAGCAAAAATATGTGCCTAATTGGTGTGTGGGGGGTGGGAGGGGGGGGGTGTCCATGCAAAATGGGGGGAAGGGGGAAAAAAATCCCAGAAAAACAAAAAGTCTAAAATATTTTTACAATTTGTAAAAGGAAACTTTTTTTTTTAAATCAGAACAAGATATGTGAATCTGCGGGTGCTGAACAGCGAGTCTGCTGGGTTATAGATGGATGAACTGTTATCATAATCTTTTTCTGCTGATTTTTTTGCTCTGCGTGTACCTTTCCATCGAAGGGCATGGCCTCATCGGCCCCTAGTTTGGCATTCAAACGGTTTCAGAGGGTGTGTTGGCATTTTTTTTTTTTTTTTTTAATTTGGGACATTTATGATTCAACCATGTAAATTGTGCCTCGCATCAAGTCGTGAAAATATGTGACAAAACAAAGGAACCGGTAGAATCGTGCAGACGCCACGAAAGCCCACACGGATGTCAACAAACGGCAGGATGGCTGATTGTATTTTGCTCCAAGTGGTTCATCTATCTATTGGACCTTCAAAATGTGAAACGTGAAAGCAAAATGATTTCAATGAAGACATTTGGTCCAAATAGTATCCACGTTGACACGCGTTCATCGTAAAGCCGACCTTTTTCCGAGGTTTGACTTTCTCTTTGGTCGTACATTTGGTCGAACATGAAAAGACAGCAGTGGCAGACACTGACTGATTGCCCCCCTAACTGCAGGGGCCCTTCATGAGGTGAGAGGGGTCAGCCTGCCTCCTCCTGCTCTCATTAAGCCTATAGCAGCACATTAGTGCATAGCTCCAGGCCAAGGAGAGGGAAGTGGCTTTAATCAATGCGAGACGAGTTGTTTATTTTAACTGACATTTGTTGCACACATGACAAGGGTGGGAGAGGGAAACACCCGACCCAAATGACACCCGATTACACTTAAACGTAGGAAATGGTAAACACTGCAATTATTGGTTGTTTACATTGGTTACTTTCCTCATTTTTATTTTAGCATTTAAGAAATCAATCATTGAGTTTTCATGTTTTCACATGATACACAATACGATAAAGAAATTGTTCAATCGTAAAAAAGTCATTCTGATTAAAAAAAAAAAAGATTGACTGATGGGACAAAGTGATCAAAAAGATCCAAATTTGAGAAACAAAGGATCATTAATTGATCACAAATACAGTATACAAGCTGATGTGTGAAACTCATTCGATGTAAAATCACGGCTACTCCATTCTTGTCTTTGGTTAACAATGCGAAATGTCATATCGATCTATCTGGAGAGAGAGAGAGTGAGAGATACATACGTATTTGTATATATTTTGCCATACATGAATTTTTACTCTGACCTGTAGTGGTTTGTTTTGGAGTAGGTGCCGGTTGAAGGGCGGGGGCGGGGATGGGGTTGACTGGATGATTGTTTGTCTTTTTGGTTACACCGAATCTACTCTTAGACTTATTGAGGCACTGTTATTTTCTGTAAAAACTCAATCAACAGATTAAAAGAAGATGTATTGTCATGCTTTCGATTTGTATGGATTTCTGGGCCAGGCTCATTCATTTTCATTGTTGCAACACATAATGGGAGCAGCAAAAAAAAAATTAAGTCAGAATTCTACCGAAACATTTTGTCTGCCAATTTAAATACAGATCGGAAGATCTTGCTTCACACATTCAACGAAAAAAACCCCCACACTTCCAAAACATCAACGGCATTCATAAGGGGAACAAATTGGATGCTTTGAGAACGTGCAAAATGAACTGTGGAGCAAGTTTGAGCATTTTGGCACACACAATCCTGGTTGTGTACAATTACAGCAGCTCCCTCATCAGTTGGCATCAGCCATCAATTCGGGACTATTCTTGTACACGCAAAGATTTAGTAGAGTAGGCCTCAAAATGTGTTCATTTAAGATCCGTTATCGCAATAGATGACTGCTCATTGATGAGATAGGCCATCAAATGTTTGCTTTTTCAATGAAATTCATTTTCATCCTCAACTATTTTTATCCTATGAATGAATAGCAGCCAGACCAACAAAAAAAAATCTGCATCATGGTGCTTTCCGTTGACTAAAAAAAGAAACAATCACTTTTATTACACAAGATGTTGATCTTCAATTTATAGATCCAACACGTGACTGAAGTTCCTTCGGTGTTTCTGCACGGTAACCGAGAGGCAACGGCTTTTAAATGAGGCAGCTCACCCACCAAGTTCGAAAGCAGTATGTCGTCCAATTCTAGGGCTGATCTTAACCTTTGATCCCCCCCCCCCACTTGAAATGGAGCAAAGACACAAGCAGCATTTCGGGATAGCCGGGTGGAGGGTCTGATCATTATAAGGAGCATGCCACTGAATAGACTGACACAACCTTTAACAGATGTTCAGTCTGAGAGCCCTTGGTCAACTCTGACCCCTGAATGTGTGGCGACTGTGAATGAAGCAATAACAATCGAGCGCTCTGTGGCCCAACTCTGCATGCATTCATGAAAGGAGCTTCTTTGAGTGCTAATGGCAGCTCTTTGTGCTGCAGCAGCTGCTCCCATCGGAGGACCTTTGAAAGGTGAACTTCGAGGTGCCATCTGAGCGAGATAAACCAAATACTGTTCCTCTGACTGATCTGCCACAGATCGCGATCGGCTGATTTCCGCGGAAAAGTATGTGATTGGCATATGCCGATCGCTACCTTTCATTTCCGATCACACAAACTGATCACCATTCGCCGTTTAATCCGATAGATGTTTGAAATAAGAGATTCAAAATCACGCTGTTGGTTTTTTGCTGCTGCCTGGGTGTCTAGACTCAAACTCTTGCTCAATGACGTTCGTTTCCCTTTGCTTTGTTTTGCTTCACTTCACTTGCTTCTTCCATGACACAGAGAACAAAGTTGGTACACCGTCATACCTCAGGGATTATAAGATTATCTTTTTACAGCCACTTGGACTGAGACAGCACCAAGAGTCATCTGCAGTCCTGGAGACGCAACCTAAACGTGTTCTTAGACTAAACGTTTTCATGACAATTCCTTTGGGGGGTAAAAAAAAAATCTTTAACCCTTGGCTTGTTAATTTAAATAGGGTAAGAAACTGTTTGTTGCAAGGAGGGTGGCCGTTGAGTTAAGGCCCATTCCATCTGATTTTGGGCAAGAAGATTTATCTTTTTTCATTGATAGTATATTGAGTGCAAATTCTATCGATATTGATCAGGTGTTTATTGCGCTATACATCAAATTATTTCGCATCCATAATGACACCCATACGAGAGTTAGTTATAAACAGTATGGGATTTTTCATTATACTTAGTTTTTATCTCGGGTTTTTTTTTCAATTAGTTTTAATTCATTTTTAGAGTAAGTCTTATAGATTTTATTAATTTTCGTTTTTTTTTTTCAAAAAAAAAGCTTGATTTTAGTTTAGTTTAATTAATTTTAGTCTTAGTTTTAGTTTTTTTTTTCAGTATATAGTCCATTTGTCAAGTGCAAGATTTAAAAAAAAGATCACAAAGTTTTGAGTAATGAAATGAAGTAGACTACAATTCTCAAACTGTTTGACCTTCCTTCTTTTGGATGCACAGCAATAAAACAAATAAGACATTTGTACATTTAAAATGAACCCTGAAAGCCCATGTCTGATATTAATTGACAAACAGGAAAACGAAGGACATTTTCACTAGAATTATAATTAGTCCTAGTTACTTTTATAAATGTTTTTTTTCCTAAACGCATTTTCGTTGATATTTCATTTTGTTCACAAAAAATGTTTCAATTTTAGTTAAGTCTTTTTTGTTTTTTCCATTTTCGTGCACTATAATCACCTTGACCCATCCACATCTGAATTACAATAAAAATACAGTTAAAGTCTCGTTCAAAAACAATGGACTAAAGTTCACCAGGTTTGGAAAAAAAAAAAAAAAAACATATGAGCCATCCTTAACCATAACAATAACGTGCTGAGAAGGAAACCCACACAAGAGGCCAAAGCAGTAAACACTTATCTGACTGAACCTTGTAACAGGCCGGGAATAGAACTATTTTCCCTGGCAGCAAACAGCGATCAATGTACATCAGTGAGCCAAGTACGCCCTCTCGTTCAAAGAAGGCTAGATACAAACATGGCAGAAGGAAGAGATCAAAGGGTCTCGAGAGAGGCGCTCACAAGTTCAGAATACATTTTTCTTCAACTTTGGCCTGTGAAATTGAAGACTTTATTGTTTTGTTTTCAAATGTATGACTGAACCTCAGAGGACTGGGATCTCTCCAAGATGTTCAAGAGAGGTCAAGAATAAGTGAACCTGCGTGCATATTGCATCATCCTACCTCATGGTACCAGTCAAACTTAGTCCTGCTGGACTGTTTTCCTTTTTTTTTTTTTAATCAAGCAATTATTTTAAATTGGGGTTATCAAAAAAAAAAGATCAAATAAAAATGCTTCAAATGCTAATTGCTTTTAATAAGTCGTGTTTTTGTGGCAACAAGCACAGCATGTCAGCAGCAAATTAGCTTTTTTTTAGGGGGAGGGGCACTTTTTTTTTGAGCTGGGGTTTGCACTGCCATGTAGCGCCATGAAGACATTGTGACTTTGCTGGAACAACGTTCACATTGCTTTTTGTTGAGGCAGTTTTTAGGGTAATTAACTTTTCATGTTTCAATCTTGGACATTCTTCTCAAAACAAAAGACGCCATCTTGACTAAGATACTTTTGTTATGAACTTAAATACTCTGGCAAAATTCAAGCAAGTGTCAAGTGTCAATCCAAGACACCATGAGGGGTAAATTAAAGAGTCTACAACGTTATGAATTGGTTGCTAATAACAAGGTCAGGGTCCAAGCTTCTTCAGTTAACATTCACATATGGTCAAACACGATGAGGGAAATGCACAGAATGCGCAGTATAACATTTTGGTTACATTGACAATTATGATAATACACCTCACAAATGATGCTCTAAGTGTCTTGGCATAATATCCATCCATTCATTTTCTGAACCGCTTTATCCTCACAAGGGTCGCGGTGGGTGCTGGAGCTTATCCCATCTGTCTTCGGGCAGTAGGCGGGGGGACACCCTGAACCAGTTGCCAGCCAATCACAGGGCACACAAAGACGAACAACCACCCGCACTCACACTCACACCTAGGGACAATTTAGAGTGTTCAATCAGCCTGCCATGCATGTTTTGGGAATGAGGGAGCAAACTGGAGTACCCAGAGAAAACCCATGCAGGCCCGGGGAGAAAACTCCACACAGGAAAGCCGGAGCGGGGATCGAACCCACAACCTCTGCACTGTGAGGTCGACGCGCTAAGCATTGGACCACCGGGCTGCTCGTCTTGGCATAATATTGTTGGTTAAACTATATAGTATGTCACACAGTTGGCGTAGGGACCTGACACTGATGCCTAATTGTCAGTGTGGTATATGCACATATCGATATTTTCTGTTTAGGACTGGACATAGGCGACCCGGTAGTCGAGTGGTTAGACTTCACAGTGCAGAGGTACCGGGTTCAATTCCGGCTCCGGCCTTCCTGTGTGGAGTTTGCACGTTCTCCCCGTGCTTGTGTGGGTTTTCTCCGGGTCCTCCGGTTTCCTCCCACATTCCAAAAACATGCGTGGCAGGTTAATGGAACACACTAAATTGTCCATAGGTGTTAGTGTGAGCGCGGATGATTGTTCGTCTCTGTGTGATTGGCTGGCAACCGGTTCAGGGTGTCCCCCGCCTACTGCCCCAAGACAGCTGGGGTAGGCTCCAGCACCCCCCGCGATCCTAGTGAGGATAAAGCGGTTCGGAAGATGAATGAATGAATGACTGGACATACCTGTCGATGTATCGATAAACTACCCTTCTGTTTTCATTGGACTTTGCACCGAATTAAATGAGTCAATCTTTTGCATTTTATGCATCATCGCTTAGTGACTGTAATGTCATAATTTGCACGCTCTATCAATCCCGTCAAAGATTGGATCCGCAAAATAAGACATCACAGCAAACACAGCACTAGATGTAGATGTGAGCCTGAAAGTTAATCAATTTTTAGCCTTGTTGGGTGCCTTGTGAGAACAAAGCTGATGCGCTGGGAGGCCTCCACGCCCTCGAACATCCAATCACAAAGTAATATCATCTGGATAAGTCCAAAAATTATTTTATTTACGTAAAAAAAAAAAAATGCAGTTTGTGCGTTATTTCTTTCATTTAAAAGCTCTTTAATTCAAAATAGCTTTCATCACTTAAGTTACGTAAACTTCTGGCAATGCACATTCAGCCAATCACAGATGGATCGTGGAAATAGCTCCGTTGTAAACAGAACAGTAGCAGTAAATTTTTGCTCAATGAAATGTACTGCGGTCATACCGAATGTGAGTTGAGCTATTCTCATGACGCAATGACAGACAAAATAATCATTGCACTTTGTGGGCACCGGGACTTGTACAACACTGCCGGCTTCCAATATGAGCCAAAAAGGAGCAGGCATAGGCTACATGCCGTAGCCAGTAAGTACGTTGATGGACTTGTTTCCAGCTAATGAACTAAGATAGCAATAGCCCTGGCCACCAAATCCCTGCCGCTTTTATTTCAATTATTTTCCATTAATGTCAAAGAAGGAGATGTAAACATTCTATGTCGTATTTAATGTTTCACAGTGTTTTTTAAATGATTTTGGGGGTTTAAATATTTTTTATCAGTGCGCTTTCGCTATGGCAGTGGTCAACCTTACAGTAAATATACAAGGTGTTTAAATAGATATATTGCTCCATCTTCTGATCAAACCAGTGATGGAGTATTTCTTTTTTTTCCCAAACCTTCTGATCCGTGAGCAACTCCAAAAACCCTGGTCAGGTACAGCCTAGTTTTGATGTAGTCATTTTTTAAAATGTTAAGTTTATTTGTTGATTTAATGTCATGCACCATTAAAGGTGCCCAGCCCACGTGGACTTATAAGACACACCAAACGGTAGGCAGACATCCACAAATAGATCAAACAAAGAATGTCCTCTTGTGCTGCAGTCAAGCGCAGAAATTGAGCCAAACATAATGGCTTATACTTGAACAAATGCTCGAATCGTTCTTCATTTAACATTGAGCACAAATATACAGCTACACGTCAGACACTTTACAAAATAATCGCCTCAGGACAACAAAACAAAAAATCTTTTTTTTTTACTGTCATTTGATGATGCCATAAGAACACTCATGAACTCACAATGGACTGATACCAGCAACCCATTCATCGAGTTCTGATGCATCCTCACTTGCCTTCAGCATGAATGCATGGCCACTTAAGATTGATAGACATATAACTTGAATGTTCTTGCATTTGTGGGACATTGCGCTAAAGGCAGCTACAAAAGTTTCGCTTTTGTGCCCCTCCTCATCAATTAAGGTGAATGCCGCTTTTGTACCAAGTAGCATAAACTGCCAGGAGGATTTCCCAAAGCGTAAATGTCGTTCTTAATCATAAACTAGTCAAGACTGAATCAATAGTGCCTCAGTTGGTTGCTTCAAATGCTTCTACTGAAAAATCAACCCTCCTAAGTGATTTCAGTGATTTGTTTCCAATAATAAATATATTAAATTTGTTCCATCCATCCATTTTCCGATCCACTTTATCCTCACAAGGGTCGCGGGGGGTGCTGGAGCCTATCCCAGCCGTTTTCGGGCAGTAGGCGCGGGACACCCTGAACTGGTTGCCAGCCAATCGCAAGGCACACAGAGACGAACAACCATTTGTGCTCACACTCACACCTAGGGACAATTTTTTTGAGTGTTCAATCAGCCTGCCACGTATGTTTTTGGAATGTGGGAGGAAACCGGAGCACCCAGAGAAAACCCACGCAGGCCCGGGGAGAATATGCAAACTCCACACAGGGAGGCCGGAGCTGGAATTGAACCCGGTACCGCTGCACTGTGAGATTGACGCGCTAACCACTCACTAAGCACCAAGCCCAAGTACATACTTGGCTTTTCTGGCAGTAATCACTGATTCGTTTACCCGTTATTTTGCTGGGCAAGGTTGGATACGCTGCGCTTTAAACGCGGTTCCAGCCTGACATCTGAGAAAAGTGTACTCAATCACCCAAGCCCTTCACACTTCATTCTGATGTTGTATGAGGTATTCACTTACGCATGCGCACACCAAATGGCATGAGGGGGATAAAAAATGCTAAACGGAAATCATGCACTGCAGAAAAAAATCAATCATAAAAATGACGAATAAACAATAGGGGTGTTCACATGGCACACATTTGATCCGGCGCTGCACCGATGTATTTTGTTGCGATATAGTTTACACCGGAGCAAATTTTGTGAAGCGTTCACACGTACAACGCCGCTGAGCGTGGCAGCACCGGCGCAGCGTCGGTGCAGCTCCACTTGCGTTCACAAGGCAGTTTCTGCAGCGGAGCAAAACGACAGAAAACAAATGAGCTGTCGTGTTGGTTCTTTTTTAAACGTATACACAACTCAAGCAACTACAGTACAGGTACGTCCTTCTCCTTCTCGGTCTCCATGCCTTCTGCTTGAGAGTGACCGCCCCCGATAACGTAAATCAACGATGACTTCAATGACACTCAGAAAAGCAAAAATGTAATGCGCCAAACAGAAAAATCAAGAGAGGAAATCACAAAATAAATTCTATGGGGCACGGGGGGGTTGTGAACACACAACAAAGGAACAAACTACACAAACAACTCCGAGACAGTCA
>NW_017805139.1:2912503-2933562 GCF_001891065.2 Hippocampus comes
TCTAGTTGAGATGGTATAACCCAAGAGGTGCTTGCTACTGTTAACCCAGCCTTGTTGTGTCGTTATTAAACAAACACATGATGGACGTCGTACAGAGCACGAAAGCAACGCATTCTCGCCGTACGTAATCAACTCTTCTCATGCGTAGCGAGGCTACTCCCCCCTCGCAAACAAGCATTTGCTCCGGAGCAAATTGTAGGGTTCACACGTGCAACTTTACATCGGTGTTGCGCCGCAAACGAGCATTTGCTCTGGAGCAAATTTTTAAACCACCTCCCTGAGGTGGATCAAATTTGGTCCGGTGTAAGCTGTTTAACGGCGCTACGCCGGAGCAAATTTGCACGTGTGAACGCTCAACTGGCGCAGCGCCGGTGCTGTGTGTACTTGCATAATTTTCAAATGTACTGGTCGAACAAAGGCCAAATGCTAAAAAAACAAACACTATTTTTTAACCTGCATGCCCAAGTCCATAACCTGTGGCATTATGAAAAAAAAAAATGCCAAGATTTTAGCATAAAGCCTACAAGTACATTCGAACATGCTTGCAAATATCCTGGAACGTACTCACAAGTATGTTTGAACATATTTACTTGTTAAAAATGTTTACTCCACATTGGCAGTTCCATGCTTCCGTAGTTGATAAAGCAGAGCGGCATTTGTTATTCAGCCTGTGGATAACGCGACAGACAGTTGGGCACCTATGTTAGTACAAGAACGTATCTGAGTGACAGGTAAGAGTCAGACAGGATGTGTTTTCAGCACAGTGAGCAGTCACGCCCCGAGCAAATGGCAACTGGGAGGAGGGCTCGATTTTTCATGATTTTGGAGCCTCGTTTGTTATTGCTTTTTTAATTCATTCAAATTTGGCAGGCTTGGTCACGCTATTCTCTTTGTTGTGCCAAATTTAGAAGAAGTTTTTCACTTTATGGTTTTTCACTTTAATTTTGCTCATATTCAACACCAACGCACCTGCGAATTCAGTCGTAGTAGTACTATGCACTCAAGAATACATTGAAGCTCCCCTGTAAATAAAATGCAATAACTTTTTTTCTCTTCCTGTGAAAAACACATTTCCCCAGGAAAAGTGGAGGAATTATGTTAGTCACAAGAGGACATGAAAATGACATCACTGCACGTAAACCAAATTACAGTCCTCTTTTTAAAGCTGCATTTATGCTTGTTGTTCCACGCTACGTTCATTAAATGTGCTCAGAGGCATGGTGGCTGTTTCCCAAACAAGCATTCCTTCATAGAGATATCACAGACGGAAAAGTTGCGTTGAGCCAAATCCTACCTTATCGGCTCATCGACTTGCAGACCAATCACTGTGACATACTGTCGTTCATCGCACAGACAGCCCCTATAATTCCTCTTGACACATCACATCAAATGTAGCACCTTAAAGGCTTAAAGCACCGAGATATTCCTGTTGTGTTTTCACTAACAGTGCAGAAGAGGACACAACACAGCCAAGGTGAATTGAAGGTTATGACATTCAAAGACAGATTAAAGATAAATAGAGTTTGTATACACAGTTGGACCAAACCCAGCCGCTGGGGGGCAGTGCCCTCCCCTGGGGGTGCACTGTTCCCCAGTGCCGGTCCCAAGCCCGGAGAAATGGGGAGGGTTGCGTCAGGAATGGCATACGGCGGAAAACTTTTGCCAAGGCGACCATGCGAGTTGGTGGGCCGGTTTACAGGGGCGGGTGGAAATTACTGACTCGCTGTGGCGACCCCTGAATAGGGACGTGCCGAAAGGAGAAGAAGAAGAAGATACACAGTTGGACCAGCGGATTTGACTTTGTGTGTGGGTCCACTGTTGAGGGGCTTATATCCTTTATAGTCTTATTTATAGCTGGTGACATGGAAGAGATAAATGCGGTGCAGCAGCATAGATGGAACTCAAAGCAGGGAGTTGAAATATCCCAAAAGTGGCATTATCTCACTGGTGGCAGGAAGCGCTTTCCAGCAGACTGAATACTGTATGACCTAAAGGAAGTACACATGCATGCTGCATGCGCAACTGCAGACATATCTCACTGCCAAGTTTCTCTCAGGGATATACTGTATTGTGCAATGAGACATCATCAGTGCCACGGGGAAATTGTTCGGTTTCGCTTAAGTGTGAGAAAAGTCATTTACAGTATTTACCAGAAATACAAATAATATCTTTGTCCATCTATCTATGCCAGCAACGTATAGTGATAAGTACAACAATGAAAGAATTAAATACTATTCCACGAGATGGCAATTAACCTGTATATCTCGATCTATCAGGGCTGAGATGTAACACTGGCAGTGTGTCGTGGAGTAACAGCTGACTTGACTCTCTTCCAGGCCGTCCTTTTTCGCCATTACAAACTGTTGCTACCGAAGACAGCAGCACAACCTTGTCTTCAATACTGTTCAACTGCTAATTGAGGGTGCTAAAAAATGACTTACGCTGACACTGGATTATACGCCGCCTGTTGGACAATAAAAAGTGTAAAAGAATGGTTAGCGCATCGACCTCACAGTGCAAAGGAACCTGTCGATTCCAGCTCCGACCTCCCTGTGTGGAGTTTGCATGTTCTCCCCGGACCTGCGTGGGTTTTCTCTGGGTACTCTGGTTTCCTCCCGCATTCCAAAAACATGCATGGCAGGCTGATTGAACACTCTAAATTGTCCTTAGGTGTGAGTGTGAGCGCGGATGGTTGTTCGTCTCTGTGTGCCCTGCGATTGGCTGCCAACCGGTTCAGGGTGTCCCCTGCCTACTGCCCGAAGACAGCTGGGATAGGCTCCAGCATTCTCCGCGACCCTTGTGAGAATAAAGCGGCTTGGAAAATGGATGGATGGATACACACACACATATACACATATATATATATATATATATATATATATATATATATATATATATATATATATATATATATATATATATATATATATATATATATATATATATATATATATATATATATATATATATATATATATATATATATATATATACACACACACACACACACACAATTTTCTTCCTCTAAATGAGTTGCATTTAATGTAACCCTGGCCACTAGCGCAGGAGTAAATCAAATGTGAAATGTGGGCCGGCATGGCTCAGTGGTAGTGGTTGTCTCTCAACCCAGAGGTTGGGGGTTCAATCCCTGGCTGCTGAGACCTTGTCGAAGTGTCCTTGAGCAAGATACGGAACCCTCAGTTGCTCCTGATGACACAGCATCGGGAGGTAAATGAGGAAACAGAGTAAAGCGCTTTAAGTACAAAAAGATAAGTGCTGTATAAATGACAGTCCATTTACCTTTCTCATCTCATCAAAGTTGATTTGAGTCAAATTTAGTGTAGCCATACTGACAGGCAGATAGACGAATAGATAGATCGATAGTTTGATTGATTGATTGATTGATTGATACTTCTCACACGATCCTTTGACAGAATGACGTATCAAAACAACACTTTCCACAATGGGGAGTGGTTGGGGAGCAATCAAGTTTCCCCGGAATTTATCACCTCCCGTCCATCAGACGTTAACGGCTTTGCAGCCACTTGCAAGAAAAAGAACTCAAGGTAAATATTTGTATGTGAGGCTGCTCATCGTGTCCTTTGAAAATACCCAATTAGTGTCCAATTAGCATATAAGTGAAAAAAGCTGATGACCGGCTGGAAGATCATCTTGATGCAATTCCTCCATTTCGCTAGGTTACAAGCCGTTTTGAAAGTCAGGGTGTAGTTTCTTACCTTGCGGAGGAGGAGGAGTAGGACATCGTGGTGGATACTCAAGCAGTCACGTGCTCTTTAGCTGTCTTCTCATGGTGTCAAACGGCACGGCTCAGGTGCACTCTGCATCCCAGCTGACAGCGTCCACAGTCGGATTTCAGAGCCTTCCATGGCAGCGTCCTCTCTGTACCGGCTTCATCCAGAACGCTTCAAAATTCTTAAACCACTCTCGCCACTTTCGGGTGTCAAATCACATTGAAACGGTCTTGTTTAGAGGGGGGGAAAAGGCAATATTATTCTACAATTAAATAACAAACGAAGCTCGCACGCTCAAGAGACTTTCATTTGGGACTTTCGCTTCCAAGCTCCTGTGTCTCTCTATCCAAAGTGGATTTAGTACTACTGCGCTGTACTACTTCGTGCCTTTTCTTCATTCATAAGTCCAAACAAGTCCAACGCGTACTACAATTAATTTAAAAAAAAAAGCCTGCAAAGTGCACACGGACAATTCGAAAGCAACAACTTCGCCAGGAGACTTTCCGTCTGTGTGAACGCTTGTCAGTCTCTCTCTCTCTCTCTCTCTCTCTCTCTCTCTCTCTCTCTCTCCCTCTCTCTCTCTCTCTCTCTCTCTCTCTCTCTCTCTCTCTCTACCTGAGCTACATTCCTGACTCTCCCCTCCAATCACAGCTCAGCTCTTCTCTGTCATACTTTTTTCTCTTGGCTCGCGTCAATAATGAGTATATTTTCTCATTAGAGGTGGCAAAAGTACTTGCACTGTCCTAAAAGTAATCATACAGATACTTAATGCTTACGTAAAAGTTAAGTGTTTGTGTGTGTGGACATATATACATGCATACATGTACATACACACTGAACTAAAATCTAGATTTATTAAATCATTTACATACACGTGTTTTGATTGAAAAATAATCGACCCCTTTTATTAACTCACATAGGCGTCATGTTGAGAAGAAGACAAATTAGGTCACGTTGTTAGTTAGCTTGACTTTTGTTTCCTTTGATTTGCCATCATAGTGAATAGAATAACCAAAACTGCGTCTGAAAATGTATGCCTTAAATACTGTAGGCTATGAGGTTTCTCAGTTTAGACAGAGATTTGTTATCATGCGAGAAGCCAGTGGTTTTTCAGCTGACACGATTTATGCATCATGAATCATTCTTGTAGTCGACATCATCAAATAATTCTCTGAAATAAGACCATGGGTGGAAAATATCTTTCATCTCAGAATCGTTAATTCAGATTCACGTTCCCTCCCTTTTGTCGCTGTCCCTGATTTTAAACAAGATCTTAGTTGTGGTCGCCTTTGCTTCTATTTCCATCTTTTTTTTTTTTTTTTTTTTACATCATGTCATCAGCCACGGAGACTGCAAAAGTCGCAAGCTTAATTTGACAAAGCAAGGAAAAGACAGGACAGACATCTGTTTTCAAGCATCGTCAGAAAAGTGTATACGTACGTATAAGTAATAATGTAGGCCCTACAGATACCGGAATAATCTACTTTCGTACAGTAATTAAGATGTTGCAGTGCCCACTACTGTAACTTTTTTCCCTACTAGGAGGAAAGTGAACCCTAATCTAATTTTAGGGGCACAAGCAGAAAGTTTAGGGGCACGCAAGTCGATTTGCAGAGTTAATATTGAATCCACTCCTTTTCAATGTATTCTGATAAATGGGCGGATTCCTGATAAGTGTGGAGCAGAAGTCGGCAATAAAAAATATGCAACAATATTAATTACACAGGCAGCCGGGTGATCGACTGGTTAACGTGTCGGCCTCACAGTGCAGAGGTACAGGGTTCGATTCTGGCTCCGGCCTTCCTGTGTGGATTTTGCACGTTCTCCCTGTGCCTGTGTGGGTTTTCTCCAGGGTAGTTTAATGACTGAGGACATTTGTCAATTCTTTCATCTCTCAATGCAAAATTGATATCATGTCACAACTTGACTTGCGAACAGACACACACCACCCGCGTGCCATCAAAAGAGCTTTTGTTTTGCTCCAAAATCCCCTGTGAGACACAAATTGCAAGAAATGGTTGTGCTACATTGCTCAGGTAGTCTTGGTGTGTGCTCGATGAGTTCATTCTTATAGGAGTTGCAATTATTTCCATCACAAGACTTGAGATAGACAGGACAACGATAGTCCCTTGTTCAGGAAGACCAGTGGGAAGACCTGGTAATGGTGAGACCCCCTGGGTGCCCCTATCTGAACTCAAAGAACGGTCTCCAGTCCCTACCTTAGTATGTCACACGCCTTTTAAACTCCGCCACAGTGGGGATATCTTATCAGACCCTTTAAGACAGCTTTAAGCCTTGACCTTGACTTCACTTGCAGACATAACAGGACGGTGTTGGAGGTGTGTTCCTTAAGGCAACAGGAACTCCAGTTCATTGTCTCACGTAAGGAGAAAATAAGTGACTTTTTCTTCAACTTCACATTGACTTTTTTTTAACACCATACTTAACAAGTTTTGCTCTCTTCAATTAACGTTTTAAGATTTTCAGCCCCATCCAAAATGACTACAATTTGATCAGTTCAATCCATCCAGCGTTTTTTTCCCCCCCACTCCAAATGCGTTGCACTTTTACACATTGTAAACAGACATTGACCTTCTCTGACTGTTTTATTAGGTTTACTACATTGTTTGGTTGTTTTGACCCCATGGGGGTCGTTGAAATGGTGAAAAGACTATTTTTGGACTGACCTTTTAATGATATGCACAGCTGCAGTATTTGAATTGAATTGAATTGAATACAACTTTATTGTCAAATGCGAAAAAATACAGTTAATGCTGACAGTGGTACATCAATATAGAGGCTACCAAACCTGAAGTGAATGAGAGATATGGATGGTTCTGGCTCTGTTGGTGGAGTGAATGTGGGAGGAAACCGGAGTACCCGGAGAAAACCCACGCAGGCCTAGGGAGAACATGCAAACTCCATACAGGAAGGCCGGAGCCGGAATCGAGCCTTGCACCTCCGCACTGTGAGGCCAATGTGCTAACCAATTGAGCACCGTATCGCCCTGCGCGGTTGCCAGTCTACCAAAATAGGATCCATGGTGTGGCCAAATAAATTGGTGCAGTCTTAAAAAGAGAGAAGGAACTAGTGAGCTCAGCAACACCAAAAGACCTGGAAGACCACGAAAAATATATTTGGTGGATGAATCCTTTCCCTTGTCAAGAAAACCCCCTTCACAACAGTTGGCCATATCAGGAAAACTACAAGGTGTATCTGTCTGAGTCAACAAGAAAGCGACAACTTCATGTGAATAACTACAAAGTTTTCACCAAAAGTTGTAAACCGTTGGTGAGCTTCTAAAACAAGAAGGCCAGATTAGAGTTTGCCAAGAAAAATCTAAAATAGCCTGTACAGTTCAAGAACAACATCCTATGGACAGATGAGACAAAGATCAATTTGCACCAGAATGTTGGCAAGAGAAAAGTATGGAGAAGGGAAGGAACTGCTCGTCACACCTCATCAGTGAAGCATGGCGGTGGTAGTGTCATGGGCTCGGCATGTCTGGCTGCCAGTGCAACTGGATCTCTTGGATTTATTGATGATGCGACTGCAGACAGAAGCAGCTAAATGAATTCTGTAGTGTTTTGGGCGATATTGTCCGTCATATGCAGCCAAATCCAAAAACTCATTGGACGGCGCTTCACAGTACAGATGGACATTGACCAAAACGCAACGAAGGGGAATGTTCTGCAAGTCAATCACCTAACCTGAATCCGACTGAACATGCATTTGCTTCGCAGAAGACAAAACTGAAAGGAAAATGACCAAAGAAGAAGCAGGAACTGACGACAGCTACAGCAGAGGCCTGGCACAGCATCACCATAGATGAAAAACACACCGTGTGGTGATGTCCACGGGTTCGAGACTTATGGCTGCCTTTCATTGTGAAGGTGACAGTGATTTCTGATTATGCTATTTTGTGCTACTTTTGGTGCCTTAAAAAGGCGGAGGAACATATAAAATGTCTTGTAATTCCTACATCATTCACCTGATTTGGATGGAAACACGCTCAAATTAAAGCTCAGTCTGCATTTATCGCACATCTTGGCCTGTACGGGAAAAGACAATTTGTCATGATTCTGTTTGTGACCAACAGGTGGCACTGTAGGGCTCTCTCTGCAGCTGCACACCTGTTGGTCGTTATGCAATTATTGCTCCCGGCACGACCGCTCGGTGTCGGGTCATTGTTTGCGACTGTCATGTTTGTTTTCAGTCATGTTTTGGTCACTGCGATGTTTTAGATTCAGTCATGATTTTTGTTTGATACTCTGGACTTTGTTTGTTTTGGATTTAGTTTTCTCTGTTTTAATACAATTTGTCAAGTACACCCTGCTCCTCCCTCTCGCCTGCTTTTTGGGGTCCACCACCAATCCGCAACATGACACAATTAGGGCATCCAACACGAATGTTTTCATTTTTGGGGATGGTTCACCGATTTTCCATTTTGTTGTTGCTATTGCCTGGGACAATAAGAAATGATATAAAGCACTCGTTTCTAACCACATCACAGGGTGGTGGATGGTGGTAAGGATGTTTTGTTTGGAATCTCACTGAACCGTTGAGACTCTAAAGTGTGTTTTAAGACTGCAAGTCTATTTTAGTTTGTGCTTAAGGTCAGTGAACGTAAGCACAGTCTCTATGAATAGTCACGTGTCTTCAGTTTCTTTCATCTTCTCTCAAGTCCTCGTTTATTCACGGTTTTAGTTTATCAAACGCTTCATAAATTGTGACACAAGTCCTTCCAGTGAGCCATCCAAGCGATGATAAATGTCATCTTGAATAGCTATAAAAATGGATTTCGTCACAGCTGCACGGTGGCGTCCTTCAGCTGTGTTCTTGTCCCTGCTTGTAGAAAGATTTTCCTCATAGTTTCACCCTGATAATTGTTCATCCCACTCCACATTTTAAGTCCTGTGTGTTTGCTGAGAGGCAGCAACAGTCGGACGTGTGTTGACAGTAATCATCGCATTCATACACTTGTGTGTGGTATCTTTTTCATTGTGCGCATTTGGTCGCAGTGTGCCGCTCTGTAATCAGAGCCCAAGGAGACACTTCGGTGTTCCAACAAGACTTAAAAGGGGGGTTCTTCAACACCTCTCCTTCCTCTTTCAGCTTTTTACTGAACTGGCAGTCTGCCAGTGTAAGTGTCTTGGCGGTTGGACCGGGTTTCGCACACTGACAAAAATACCGTCAATGTGAAGAATCATATCCATCGCAGCGGAAATATGCTCAGGAGTAGGATTTTGATATGTGGAAATAAAGAATTGAAAGCGCCTTTCGCATGAATGTGTTATCTATTTCTTTTGGTTGTCGTTCGTATTAGTTTTACAGGCACAGTTGGTGACTCTTCTCAGGGAGAGTCGGGGCAAGGCATAAGCGAGCTCAGCGGTTGCTCGAGGCTGCTGACCACTAGAGGGGACCTCAAAAGAATGAAGATGTATGACATTTGGATTCCTTTTGAACCTTCAGCTTTGGTGTTTAAAGATAGCAGCAGCATTACTAGCAGGGTCAGTGATCCTTCATGTTACTCTAACGTGAACATTTAGCAACAAGCAGGGTAACGCAGGTAATGTATTGATGCTAGCTCACTCACCCGTCCGTCTTCGACATGCACTTGAGTTCTGATTTTAAGGGTGAATCGTCGTCTTTTGTGTTACATCTAATATGCTGTATACTTTGGTCTTTTGTGGCGTTTGATAACATTGTTCCGACAATTAATGCTATAAATTATGAGGAATGGCGTTGTAGGCTATCGCTGGTCATAAGTGTCAAAAGCTAGCTTGCTTTTTTTTTTTTTTTTGACTTTTCTCATTGAATTTTGAGGTATTTGAGGACATGCGTGCCAAGTTACATCCAATTTCTATGATGCTGAAGAAAATAATACGGTGCCAAAATTTCCGTCCTTGAACTGCGGTCGAGAGAGGCATGGGAGCCGTCCCCCAGGATAAGACAGCGGTGCGTTGTCAGCGATGGTGTGCGAATCTGGTGGCCAAACAAACAATAGGCAGACGGAGCTTGTATTGCTGAGTTGGGTTTAATGGCAATGATAGTTGTTCCCTATGCTCGTCTTGACTCAAAAATGCTTCTCTTTGCTCTTACTTGTCCCTACAAAGCCGCGCACAGCTTCGTACAGACACTGCTGAGTTTTAGATTGTTAGGTTTAGTTTCAGTCACAGGCCATTCTATTGTTTTGAATTAGAAAAAAGAAGTTTGCCTGCTTTTTCAAGTCTTTAAAATGTCACACCTTACTTTTTAACATATCGTCAAAATTTAAACACAATTGTGTTCCTCTATTGAAGTTCATTTTGGTGTCGTTGGTTTTGTTGATTAAAAAAAAAGATGTGAAGCTTGTTGAAACTTGTCATGTACCTACATAGACAATAGGATCATCAATAGTATGTACTGAAGGGTAATAATAATTATGCCCGCTGATGAATTTCATGACTTTTTTTTTTTTTTTAGAAAAAAATAAAAGTTGACCTTTTTAAAAGACCAAAACTCAGTTGTGCACCCAAAGCTATGACTGCGCAGCTGCCATATTGTATCAAGATGGAAAAGAGTCAACCAAATAATCTGCACCGAATATAACGTCACTAAGTTATGTGTAAAGAGCCTCCCTCAATAAGCTTTGTACATTAATTGCCACAAGCTTTTCTTTTCTATGACACCAAACTATGATCTATTTAAATGAAGCTCTCTCCAGTCCATCATGATTGCTCGGGAGCAATTTGCCACCTCATGGAGCCAAAGCAATATTTGAGAAATAACTCTGGCCTACGCACAAAAAAATAGCAAATGGGGAGTGTTTCAGTTCAATGACAGAAATACAGGCGAAATCACCCCAATACCGAATAGCCCATGTGCAGCAGACTTCCACTGTACAAACAGTCCTAATTCAAACAGTTCCAATATCAGACAGGCAAGTTGACTTAAATTTGGAGACATTTTGCAGTGGAATCACTGCTTTGTGTTAAATATATTGTTGTATACGGAACAGCCCTTGGCTACAGGCAATTGGAGGCTTTGTTGGGCAGAAATTAAATGTCCCGCCCCCACTGGTTCTCAGCCATTGTTATCAGAATTTATGCATCTTATTTGTATTGTATTCCCCCCACTGCCCACTAACACTGTCCTGCTTTCTTCTCTCCTCTTCCCCTTTTTTTTCTTTTCAAACTCTTGGATGCTTAGCCCCTCTGCAGTTTAATAAACGGAATGGACTTTCAAAACGTGATCATCACTATACTGTCATCCGCCACAAGATGGCCCCCAAGCCAGAAGCCAGCTGACTTGCCTTGTGTCAAGAATCGCCTCTGACCATGCCTTAAACATCACCTCCCGCCCCCGCAAACTAACCAACTATCAAGAAATACTGGTATGATTTTCCAAATGAAAAAAAATATGTGAAAAGGCATGTCGTGTTTATTTTTAGGATGTCGGGATGCAGATGCTGGGAGAGTGACGCAGCCGCCGTTGTGAGGGCCTCCAATAACATCATGTCACTCAGGCCAGCAAACTTGATCCCGAAGGGAAGGAGGCAGCATGTGATCTGTGAATCGAAGCCTTGATGTTCTGGTCTGGCTTGTGGCCTTTGTTTACATGATGTGTGTTTTCTGCTCAGCCAATCGGATTGCATCATTGCAACCACGGGAACATCTGCTTACAATAAGCCACACACAAATAACTATTTGGATGGATTGGATAGATAAGGAGTTATTTTTACATGTCCGCATGCTCAGTCGCTGCAGCTTTCTTTTCGCAAATGAAGGGATTTGTCAAACTACCACGCCCCTGACATAAAACAGTGCATTTGGACCACTTCAAGCCAGTTACCTAGGCATGTGATTTATGCACTTGCGGGTACATCCCTGACACTCTGCAGACTTTGGTGGTTTATTCAAATTCACACGCAAAGGAAAGAGCCTGAGGTAACATTGCTGTATTGTGGACAGAGGCAGCAGATGTTTCTCATCCACACTTCTTGTGTGGACCACCTCGACTCATTGGTCACCTTGAATATATAAAACAAGACATTTGTGTCTCTATACGTAATGCATTTGGTTCGCGCAAGAAATCTATCTATCTGTCTACACTGGCCTTGCGAAAGTATTCGGCCCCCATGAACTCTTTGACCTTGTGCCACATTTCAGGATTCATACATAAAGATATGAAATTGGATTTTTTTGGGGGGGGTGAAGAATCACCATCATGAAGCGGAACGAAATTCATACAATATATTAAATTGTTTTTAGAAAAGTGGGGCATGCAAAATGATTTGTCCCCTTTGGTGTCAGTGTAGTCAACTCACTCCAAAAGTTCCCTGATGGTTTGGTAACGATCCGATGTTCACCTAAATGATTGATGATGATAAATGGCGTTAATAGCAGGATTAGCCTAGGTCGGGGGTCGGAAACCCGCGGCTCAAGAGCCGCGTGCCGCTCTTGACGCCGCCCTACTGGGTCCCTGGAGCGTTTTCAAAAATATTTGAAAATTGAAGAAGATGGGGGAGGAAAATATATATTTTTGTTTTAATATGGTTTCTGTAAGAGGAAACACATGACACAAACATTCTTAACATTTTCCAATGTTGTAAAAAGTGTAGAATAAATCTTAAATTTCAACATTTCTGTCCACGAGAATTTTCGTCATAGCCTGCGACACAATTTTCTTTTTGCAGGGCGGGATGACAGGCAGGTGGCTGTTGTGAAAAAAAAAAAAATCAGCATTTCATGTACAATTCACCGAGGGTACTGGCAAAGAATGGGAATGTGGATGGCTGAGAGAAGCATTTTTAACGTGACACGTGAGCTACGATAGTTAACACGCTTCAAAAGTGCATCCCATGCCTCGATCATTTTAGGGGCCATTATGGCTGTTGCTCATTATGGCATGCGTGCGTGCGGTTACGGGTCGATCGCGGGAGGTTGGTTGATCGAAGAGCAGATCTTCCGTCAAAAAAGGTTGGGCAACCCTTTTCTACAAGCTGCACTGCAGGGAAAAAAAATAATCATGAAGGTTCATTGTGTATTTGGGGCCAACTTCGTCATTTTGATAGTAGGCTAATATAACTAATATAGATACAGCATGTGTTGCCTTCATTATAAGGCTTATATTTGCTGTTGAATTTTTTGCGGCTCCAGACATATTCTTTTTTTTTTTTTTTTTTTTTGGTCCAATATGGCTCTTTCAACATTTTGGGTTGCCGACCCCTGGCATAGGTTATGAAAAGATTTCACAAGCTTTAAACATCTCACGGAGCACTGGTTCAATCAACCACATTGAAATGGCGACAGTATCTGACCACTGCCAACCTCCCAAGACCTGGACGTCCCGTTAGAATTTATACTTACAAACGAGGAGAGCACTGATCAGAGATTCAACCAAGAGGCCCATCATCGCTCTGGATGAACTGCAGTGGTCCACAACTAAGGACAAGTATGAGTAACACACTGCACAAATCCGGCCTTTTTGGAATTGTGGCAAGAAAATAGCCATTTCCCCAAAACAGCCATAAAAAGTCCCGGTGGAAGTTTGCCACTAGCCACCTGGGAGACACACCAAACTTGAGGAAGAAGGTGCTCCGGTCAAATGAAAGCAAAATGAAACTTTTTAGGCTAAATCCAAAACGTTAAGTTTGGCATAAAAGTAGCACTGCACATCATCTTGAAATCTTGAACCAAACTTTGAACCGCACCCTCTCTGTTAAGCAGATGTGGTAACCACTATAACTCTGGTCCTCAACATTTTTTTTTTATGTCACGGACCGGTTTAGACAAGCACGGTACAAGCTTTTGGCGGACCAGCAACCATTTGCCGACCGAGGGTGGGGCTCTAAAAAAACGAATTTATTGCTTTTAAATTGCTGACAGCATTGATAATTATGAAGTTCGTCAACATTTTATTAACAGAGAACATTTTCATTCATTTCAAACAGTTGTATTCATCAGCAAAACAAATGTAGAACAGTATAAAAGAACACAGTAAAGTACTAAAAATTGACCCTTCAGGAATAACGAATATGCCTTAAAATGTAAACACAATATTTTTAAAGTTATTATCCTACATACAACCTCAGCATAATTGCTCCATGCAAATGTGCATGATCAAAAAATGACATGAATCATTACTGCTTTCGTCCGGTGGCTGCCGGCTAGTTATTAGCTGCTAAACTGCTCATGCTAACGTGGGCAGGCTGTGCCAACTCAACTCAAGTTTGGGTGCTACTTGAACAGGCTTGTTGTATTGCCTTGTTTTTGACACACATTTCTCCACGGTGGTTTGGAGATAGCGCCGCACGGCAAGTAACCTCTCGTCAAAATAGTTTAATCTTTAGAAGATGATGCCAAATCATGGCCGCCCACCATGATTTCGACAATCATTCGTAATGGCAACAAAATCACGGCAGAGTTTGAAGCCAACAGATTGAAAGATGAGCGTAAATGGCTTCGGGGTGTGGCACATCTTCAACTGGAGAAGAGGCACTTTTCATTTGCTGACTGAATGTTATCAGAGATGAAGTAGGAACGCTACTGTTGTTTGTTTCATGTCTAACTAAATCATTTTTTTCTTCATACTGTCTACACATATTTGTAATTGACATGTTTATGCTGTATTGATCAAAGTTATCCATGTGCTGCAGTCGATGTAAATAAGTTTATATAACGCAACATAGAATTTTACAAAAATTGTAAAAGTATTATTCCTGAATATTTATTTTACTTTCAACCACTCGACATGTTCAGTGGCATCAGTGCTATACATACACATATAGTTCTTATTTTTTGCCCTCTATGGACAATAAAAGCGGTATTGTGCTATGACCAAAACATAAATATAAATCTATATAAGTAAAACATGAATTGGAATATTTCATATCACACAATTTTTATGCTTTGTCTTTGATTTAAAGATGACAATACGCAAAAATCTACAAAAATTGTAGAAATTGTAACACATGGGTTACTGTATTCTCTTCATTCTCTCTTCTTTGTTTTATGACCACCATACATCAAACCATTACGGCCTTGGAGCACGCGTGCCAGCTCCTCAATCTTTCCACAGCCATTAGGGCAGCGTCACATTCAAAACATGTCATAACATGACATTCAGGTGTGCTGCGACGTATGTGCTGCCCAGGGGAGCTCCGGATGAAAACAAGAAGTGTCTGTGCGTCCACAAAATACAAGACGGGCACACGATGACGCATCCATTTAGTTTCAAATACCACCCTTAATGGATGCTGACAATCGTCCCTTTTACCTTTTTTTCCTGTTGGTCAATAAACCAAACATGCAGTACCTTTTTTTAATTTATTTTTGTCATTCATGAACACTGACCTACATTTTCAACCTCAATTCTACACTGACCTACATTTACAACCTCAATCGCTAATATCTGTTGTTTAGAATTGTATTAATCTATTGCCAGCGGTTGCACAGCTTCCAGTAAGAGTACATGATGTGGACATTAGATTTGCATATTTTTGCTGCCACCAGATTACAGCCTCTATTGTGTTGCTAAGGCAATTTCATCTGCAATGTAAGACAAAAAATATTAGCAATAATTTTAAAAATTTGCCACACAGGGAGCAGTTTGCTGGCCTACAAAAATGTTCACATTTTTCTGTCCTCTGATTAGTTGGTCAGAGCAAGTCAAGTATGACTAGCAGAACACTTCTCGAGCGATCTGCTCACATTCACACATTTAATAATCAGCGAGATGTTATGTTTTGTCATGTTTTGAGATAAATATTGATTTTGAACAATCCAGATCATCGACATGGCACCGTTGTGTGTTGTTACATTGCAGTTTTGTACAGTAGTGATAATTGAGAACTAATCACAACTGCAAATAAAACAGAAAAACAAACAAAAAAAAATCACAACTGCAAATCAAAAAAACACAAAAAAATCACTACTACAAAAAAAAAAAAAAACGCAAAGAAAAACAAAACTGTGAATAAAGAAAGCCATTTAAAATACCAGTCGAGGTGGGTAGGTGAGGGAGATCAGGCTCATCTGGTGAGAGGGACAGGCTGCCCGACTGACTGACTGACTGCCTCTCATCCAAAAAGCTAGCAATCTGAGCAGAAGGTTGCTGAACACTGCATCAACACTAAGACAAAATAGCAAGGTGACTTTTTAGTCAAAGTGCGTTTACATTTTGGAAATTAAATTGAAGTTGTAAATTTAACTATGATGAAATATGTAATCATTCGTATTTACACTTGAAGACATTTTTTCAACATAGGAATTCCACTGAGCGTTGCCAGTTTCCCGCTGCTTTGGCAAAGTTCGCAATGAATTATGGGTAATAAGCCTGGCCTCAGTCAAAGCTTCCCGGGTTTGGGTCTCCCAGTGTAGTGAGATTTCTCCATCTCAACCTTCCAGTGTAACTGCAACTTCTCCCTGAAAAATTCTTTGCCCTTTTTATTCTGTTTCAGTCCTGGTACTGTGTTGTGTTTATATAAATTCCATCCAAACCGATTACAACAGTTGGTTGCATTGATGTGACATCTTAATTGAGGTGGATGATTTTCATGAACACTTTTTTTGAGATAAGAGATTGGACAAGTGATTAAATGGTGACATGTTTATCAAGTCCCTGCAGAATTATCACTGACAGCACGTGGTGTCATTTAATAGGAAACAAGTGGCATCATTTCCAGTCAGCTTTTCCATAAATAGAAGCCCCCAAATCAATTAAACTATCACATCTATCTGTCTATCATGCTTTATCGTAAGTTGGTTTCCCATGAATCTTCATTCATCTAGCAGGAGCTCAAAGGACAATTACAAGCTTCCAAATTTGTAAAAAGCGGCTGGGGAAGGCCCTTTTCTGTTCCAACATGAGTGTGACCCAGTATAAAAAAAAAAAGTAATGTCCATAAAGGCTTGCTTAGAATCGTTGACCCCGTTCACCACCTTTGGAGGGAACTAGAACCGATCGGAAGGCAGAGATCCTACAAAGATAAATGAACAAAATGGACAAGTGGTTGCCAACACCTGCGCCTCTACTGCCATCTACAGGTAAAAGAAGGAACGTCACACGTATCAATCTTAATGTACAGTTATGACTTTTATTGTTTATATTAAACCAAAAGGGTAAGCACTAAACACATATTAAAAACCAAGACAGTTTACTTTTATGTGAGGAACCATAAAGACGCAGATCAAATGACAAAAGAAGTAGTAACACGAGTGGACATTTCTTTAAATAACAGAACTGTACATATGTGGCTAAAAAGTAAGACACACTCCAAAAAAATGGATACTAAATTGACAGAAAAGAACCACAGGCAGCTGATACAAGTATAGAGAAGCGGTGGCTAGCTGGAATATAAAAAGTACAAATACACATTTAAGGCAGCAGAAGGTAGGCATTGAGAGACAGCAAGAGAGAACCCCGGAAACGGGGAGGGGGACAGACATAAATTCACTTTAGATGCATTTAGACATAAGGAAAAATAAACAGAAAAGTGGCTCCATCACTCGCAGTGATCCCACTGTCTAATGGTGTTTACAACATAGCCAGCACAAATGTCTATAAGCTCAAACTAAATATAAACTCTGATAAACAAACTCCAACACCCCCTTCATTTTTGATATCATAAGGTGAAACCTTTCTGTCGCCGGGCATCACCTGACTGAAAAGTAAAATGCAAACAGTGCCTTAAAGAGGGAGCTCTCGATTTCGTGCCGTTCCTAATGGCACTGGAAACACCCCAGTTCTCCATCTGGTGACAACCCGCAAGAGCAGACTGACCGAGAAACACCGTGGACACCGGACACAGGTAATATTGTGACTTCACAATATGTACTGCCCATAAAAAAAAAAAAAAAACCCGCAGGGTTAGCTACACTGCATAGCGTACATGAAGCACCTGTTCAACAGGTGGTGGCGAGGGGTTGAAAACAAAACAATTGCATAGCTAAAAGAGCAAAACCAGAACAATGCTCTCTATCCTTCCGTTAACGATATTCAAAATATAGCTATTTGAATTGCAGTCCCTGACTTTCAGTGAAACAGGCAACAGGGGCACTCAATGCCCGAAATGATTTCAAAAGTATCTATTAAATTCTCATGAAATTAATTTACACAAGTGTCATCTTCTTCATCATGGCTTCATTCAACTTCTTTGGGTTGTCGTGATTAAAAAAAAAAAAAAAAAAAAACATTCGTGCGGATTAAGACTCCATGTGCCAATCAGTGCAAAAGACATGAAGTGCAATGTTCCATGTTGTCCCGTGTCCACGTGCGTCGTCTGCACTCAGCCACTTTGTCCCAAGTGATGCACAGCAGTACAGCGCATGCCCTTTCTCACAACATTGAAGCCCAGTGCAAGCGCCAGTACAAGTTGGTACAAAACTTCAAATACAATACACGGATGTAGTAATAATAGAAAAACATGTCAATGTTATTTTCATCTTTTAAAATTGATGCATACAACATGTCCCTGCTGAGGGGACATTGAGCCTTTTTTTTTTTTTTTTTGCAGCACATATGAGAATTTGAGCTCTTAGTTATAAATCCAAACATTTGTATTCTTTTGTAACACGTACTCAAAATAATATCTTTGTAAACAGTTTGCCCTTTTTGTTTTGTAGTACATTCGAATCATACAAAAATTGCAACTTCGTATATTAGTCGATCTCTGTGGCAAACACCTCCGAAGGAATCTGTTCTCGATTCCAACTGACACCTCCGATGCTCCTATTCTTTTTCCTTATACGATTGTTCGAGAGCGTGAAGCAGTTTGATACTTCAGCTAGAGGGAAGCGGATGTTTACCTCGGTCACATGCCACCGCTCCAGCAAAGAACCTCTCATCTGACATTCACTCACTTACGGGAGCAGTGAAAAAAAAAGTCAATTGGGTGTTGGCATCGTTCTTGGGATTGCCATGGTATGTAACCTTGGCAGCGTTGCTGTCATGGCGACGAGGGTTAGCTGAGAAGGGTGACAGAAGGATGGCCCACACTCCTCAATAGATCAGCTCATATGTTTGGCTCAGGACTTTTTGATTCCAGTGGGCAGGGCAGCCTAGAGGATGACTCCCATGACCACAAATGACAAACATGAGCTGAAGCAAGTGTGAGGATGCCTTTGCATGGAGCAGGCATAAACCAGGTTTCTTTAACATCCAACTTCCTCAAAACATGTGTGTGCGTGTGTGTGTTCATGTCTGCGTGTACTGTGTCCACATCATTCACATTTCATGATTTTTAGTGGCAGTCAATGCATGCACCATCGCCCGATCGAACACATGCATATTCAGATTCATGCACTTTGCTCTTTATACTGCAAATGTGACTGTGTGTGTGTATGTGTGTGTGTGTGTGTGTGTATTGATGAAAGGGTGATAAAAATGTCCCATTCAGAGTCTGTCACTGCGGAAGGTATCCTCCACAGATGGGTCTGGCAGTACCATGTCGGGATCGCTGAGCATGCTCAGACCGTCCAGGCTGAGGGGCTCTATGTGCAGCTCATCTTCCAGCGGGAAGCCTCCCTCTGAGTCGAAACACTCTGGCACCGTCGAGAGAACACCGCTGATGTCTTTTGACAGACTGGGGTTGGACTCATCTGTGGGTAGAGCGGGCAACATATAAGGGTGGTTCAATATCATTTTCCACTGAGGCATGCTGTCTTACTCCCCTCACTGGTATTCATATTTCAACGGAACTCTTATCCATTGACAAAGCAGCCCTGATGTAACCGTTAATGGTTCACAAAAATGAAAAGGCACAAAGCCTCATTCCTAATTTCATCCTCTTTAAGCGACCATGCTCCAGGGGTAAAAGGCAAACAGCACACCAACACATTTCATGTTGCTTCATAGTCTTTTATGCCTTTGCCGATTGACAGCGAGTTCTCTGAGCAAAGGAGAATATTTTCTTGGCCATTTGTTTGTCTATCAAGTATAAATCAATGCTTGTGGAATTATCTATCAAATACAAGTTGTGTTCATAATACAAACCCAAGTCCAATTAAGTTGGGATATTGTGTTAAACATAAATCAAAACAGAATACAATGACATCAACATGTAAATTATATCACCACATGGGTTAAAGAACTAAACTAACGTCAAGTTCGGGGCTACATCCGCAAGGGCAACTTTAAAACTCTGCTATGCAAAGCAAAAGCCATTCATCAACAACACCCAGAAACGCTGCTGGCTTCTCTGGGCCCGAGCTCATTGAAGATGGGCTGATGCAAAGTGGAACAGTATTCTGTGGTCTGACGAGTTCCGTATTTCAACATGTTTTGGGGAATTGTGGCCGTCGTGTCCTCCGGGCCAAAGAGGAAAAGAACCATACCAAGTGTTATGGACGCAAAGTCCACGAGTCGGCATCTGTGATTGTATGGGGCTGTGTTCGTGCCAATGGCATGGGTCTTTTCCACATCTCCAAAGACACAATTAATGCTGAAAGGTACATACCGGTTTTGGAGGAACATTTGTTGCCTCTGCTAATTTCAGCAAGTCAATGCCAAACCACATTCCACACATATTACAACATTGTGGCTCGGTAGTAAAAGAGTGCAGGTACTGACTGCCCAGCCTGCAGTCCGGACTCATCTCCCATTCAAAATGTGTGGTGCATTATGAGGGTAAAATATGACGGAGACCCCGGACTGTTGAACAGCTGAAGCTGTACATCAAGCAAGAATGGGAAAGAATTCCATATACAAAGCACCAACAATTAGTATCCTCAGTTCCCAAATGTTTATTGAATTTTGTTAAAAAGAAAGGGTGATGTAACACAATGGTAAACATGACCCTTTCACAGGTTTTTTTTTTTTTTTGGAATTTGCTGCAGCCATAAAATTCAAAGTTAATGATTATTTGCAAGGAAAAAATAAAATAAAATAATAACAATTTATCAGTTTGAACATTAAATATCTTGTCTTTATCATGTATTCCATTAAATATAGGTTGAACATGATTTGCAAATCATTGTATTCTGTTTTTATTTACATTTACCACAATGTCGCAACTTCATTGATCGTGCATTTGTAGAATGTAATGTAAAAGATACCTTAATATTGCTAATGTAGCTTTAAATACACTCCTGTTTCGGCAGGGGTTAAGTTAGGCAGCATGGCAGCTGGAAGCTTGGAATGGTCGGTGAATGTTCATTATGAAATGACACCAGCTCTTGCTGATTTGCTGGGAAGAATCAGAGAGTCGAATGAGTTGTATGCTTTTTTTCCCCTCCTCTCCATCCTCATTTCATGGCATGCAATGAAATATTAACTTGTGCATTGCAATTTAAGGAGCTGCCATACTGGCAGCCCCCTTCAAAACAA